>NC_047518.2:31601544-31883674 GCF_902827115.2 Pseudochaenichthys georgianus
TCATTTTTGACTAGTATTAAAGTTCACTTTTCATTCAGGAAGTATGACGCTGCGCTGTCAGTACGCTTCTCCATGTTTGTGATTGGTCGAATGCTCCAAATACCACCACTTTCGGCTGGCTTGAGCGATCCACTTGATAACCAGCGTCGTAGTACAGTTTAGCGAGAGAGCGCGTGTCGCAAGTGAGCCCGCTATGTAATGGCCCACTTGCTGGCACCCAGTTCTTTTAATCCCCCAATTGACCCACACACACGAGGAGCAGGCAGATATCGGGTAACACAATAATCTTTATTAGAAATTAAATAAATAGTAAGGGACCATATCAGCCAAGCTTCTCACATGGAAATGTATCACAAGGCCAAGTGATGCAGTGCCTATATACCACCCCGTCAATTCAGGCTGCTACTGCTCTACCCACCCCCTGCTGGCCGGAGGGACCATGAATGGTACAACTAAACGTAAAATGTCACAAAGCATGCAAATAACGCAAACACATGGCACTTCTATTAGAGAATCACTACACACATGACACTTCTATTAGGGAATCACTACACACATGACACGTCTATTTAAAGAAAGCACTACACACATCACACAATGAACATGCTCTCCCACTCACTGGCTGCTAAGGAGTAAAATGGAACAGTCACTGGCACTGGTGAGCAAATGACTGCAAGTGGCACTATTTGCACCCCATACTCTCCTTGTTCATTTAACCATGCAGTGACAGCCTAGCAAGACATGGCCCGAATTAAAATAGTTATGGGTCCGCTCTCGGTCAAGAACACCTCAGACCGAGAGGAGTTAAAAGTTATCTCTTCTCACCCTTCCTTAAGCGCAGCGTGTTTCTGGTCGGAAGAAAGCAGTTGGAGACTTGGCGCGCGTCTCCCAATAGTTCGGAGCGCGTCCGACTCAGATGCGCACTGGCCCTGATAGGAGCAGCGCGCGGTGCGAAAGACAGGAACTTGAGGGCGTTGCAATGATAAGGAACTTGAGAGCGTTGCAATATCAGGAGCTTGAGAGCGTTGCAATATCAGGAGCTTGAGAGCGTTGCAAATCTGCCTTCAACCGACCCGTCGATCAGCAGCTGGCAGCCGTACAGTAAATCGCAGTGCAGCAGTACTTCCACAGTGGACCTTCGCTTCACGGTCACTTCCTCGTCGATCCGTCCAGAGCCTTGCTTCCCGTTCCCTCTTCACCTCGGAGCTTCACCTTTTCCCGTTCTCCCGGTAAATGTCCCGGCTCCTCGCTTTAACCACCCACCGGCCAATCCACGTAGCTCCCTGGAAGGCTGGGCAGGCAGCAGCCAATCACGCTGCCCTCCTCCAGCTGATTCACACCAGCTGCGAAAACACACATACTCCGCCCACCTGACAGGCTAACCCTTTTATGAATGGAAACACACATTTTCCCCCACTTCTGCTTAAAATACATATACACACAGTAAATATAATGCATCATCATATGACATACAAAAATCCCATCCCCACTGGCGACATTTCCCCCCCTCAATATTGGTGGTCGTCCCGACTACCCCTTAGACCTGGTACCTTTGTGGAGGCACCCCAAAGTTTCGACGCTGCGACCTCCTCACAGGGCCTTGTCCTTCCCCTGGCACAAGCCCACCCTCCAATTGAGGCTCAGGGTCCAATTGAGCTGGGACCTGCTCTAGTTCCCCAAACTGCTCTGGCTCCGGCACTAGGCCTGGTATGACTGGAGTAGACTGAGAGCCCCACCTAGCTACAGGGCCAAAAGGCAACAAGAATACAGGCTGGTTAGGCTGGGAATCAATTTCCTGAGGACACACCTGAGACTCAGTCCATAATCCTGCAGGGCAGGGACGCAGGTTGTTGCGGTGCATCGTCCGTATCGGTCCTTCTTTCCCCTCGGGCCGGATGCTATACACTGGATGGCCAGGCCGTACCTGTGAGACAACAACATAGGGAGAAGGCACCCAATGTGGTTCCAACTTGCCTCTGGCTCTCCGTCTGAAGTTCCTGATCAGCACCCTCCCTCCGGGCAACAAGGGGATAGCATGGGCCTTCTTATCATACCGTGCCTGGTCCCAGTTCTGCCTTTGCTTGGTATGAGCTCGTACCCGGCTATACGCTTCAAGCAGTGTCTGATGGTGTGTTCTCACCCAGCCATTAATTGTTCCCTTTTTCTGTGGGGGGACAACACCTACACACAGATCAACAGGCAGTCTGGCGTGACGGCCAAACAGTACAAAGTAGGGAGTCAGTTTAGTGCTACAATGTACAGTGTTGTTGTAAGCTTGAACTAAAGCTGGCAGCTTTTCCCTCCACCGTACCTGCTCTTCTGCACCTAGTGTGCCCAATAATGACAGCAAAGTTCTGTTGAAACGCTCACAGGCCCCATTTCCCTGGGGATGGTATGGGGTAGTGCGGCTCTTTGTACAGCCATACAGTTCACAGAGCTGCCGCATTACCTCAGACTCAAAGGCACCTCCTCGGTCCGTCAAGAACCGTTCTGGGCACCCGAAAGGCTGGATGAGGGCGGTCCACAAATGTCTCGCCGTCGTCTGGGCTGTCTGGTCCTTGGTGGGCACTGCCACAGCATACCTGGAAAACAGGTCGGTCATAACCAGGATATACTGGTGGGTGTCGGCTGGCCGTCCCAATGATAAATAGTCCAGGGCTACAACCTCCCATGGGTAACTGGATACAATGGGCTGAAGAGGGGCCCTCACCTTGGGACCAGCCTTCCCTGTCACACATTGTGGGCATACTACTGTCCAGGACTTTATGTCCTTAGCCATCCCCAGCCAGTAAAATCTGCGCTGCAAGATACTCAAGACCTTTTCGCTGTTGGCATGTCCAGCCGCTTTGTGGTAATCCTCCCACAGCTCCCGGGCATGTTGGGTTGGGACAATCAACTGGAAAGCCTGCTGGCCCGTGTCGGGTTCCTGAATGCAGCGCCCCAAGATTCCGTCACGAAGTTCCAGCCGATCCCATGTCTGCAACCACCCGTGCACTTGGGGGAACTCAGACCGTCGCACCTGAGACACATTTAACCCTTGGTTGATCAATTGTCTCACTTTGTCCAACTCCGGGTCTCCCTGTTGGCGCTCCAGCCAAGACCCTGGATCACAGTCCTGTCCAGCTGGTGGACCCTTCACTCCTAGACCTCCCTGAGCTCCGGGCACGTTGTAGACTGCTTTGATATCTACTTCCCCTGGGAGCCGGGACAAGGCATCTGCATTCCGGTTTTCCACACCGGGTCGATACTTGACTGAAAAGGTGAAGTTTGCCAGCTGGGCTGCCCACCTCTGTTCCACGGCCCCCAGTTTGGCTGTCCCCAGGTGTACCAGGGGATTGTTGTCTGTAAACACTGTGAATTCTGTGCCCCACAAGTAGTGTTTGAACTTCTCTGTGATTGCCCAAAATAGCGCCAGAAACTCTAACTTAAAAGAACTATAGTTCTGGTCATTCTTTTCACCAGGGCTTAGACTACGGCTGGCATATGCAATAACTCGTTCCCTCCCCTGCTGAACCTGTGACAATACTGCACCCAGCCCATCCAAACTGGCATCTGTATACAACAGGAAGGGTAATTTGAAATCTGCATACGCCAACACAGGCGCCTGTAATAGAGCTCGCTTAAGTTCCTCAAATGCACCCTGACACTCTTGAGACCACTTAACTGTTGTTGATTTAACCCCTGCCGTACCCCGAAGCAGAACATTCAGGGGAGCTGCCAGCCGGGAAAAGGCAGGGATGAATCGGCGGTAGTAGCCTGCAAAGCCCAAGAAAGAACGGACTTGAGTGACTGTCTTGGGGACCGGCCATTCCTGCACAGCTGCAGTTTTTTCTGGGTCCGTGGCCACCCCTTTCTTGCTGACCACATGTCCCAAGTACTTCACTTCCTTCTTGAACAGGTGACATTTGTGGGGCTGGAGTTTTAGGCCGTGCTGGTGTAGTCTCTCAAACACTTGTTCCAGGTGCCTGAGATGACTATCAAAGCAGGGAGAATACACAATGATATCATCCAGGTATATCAATAGAAAGTCATTTACTTGCCCTCCCAAACAGCGTTGCATGAGCCGCTGGAATGTGGCTGGAGCATTGCAGAGACCAAACGGCATCCGCTCAAACTGAAAGAGGCCCACTGGTGTTGTGAAGGCGGTCTTCTCCTGGTCTCGGGGGTCCACCGCAACCTGCCAGTACCCGCTAGCCAGATCCAGTGTGGAGTACCAAGCTGACTCCTTGAGGTGGGTGAGCGACTCTTCGACTCTGGGCAAAGGAAAAGCATCTTTGTGAGTTATGGCATTAAGTTTCCGGTAATCTACACAAAAACGCCACGATCCATCCTTTTTCCTTACCAACACTACAGGTGCTGCCCAGGGGCTGGAACTTTCCTTTACAACCCCATTTTCCAACATACCTTCCAGTAGGGCTCGTAACTCAGCATAGAGTGCTGGTGGAACTGGCCTGTGTCTCTGTCGGATTGGAGGTGCATCACCGGTAGGGATCTGATGCAAGACTGCACTTGTGTGGCCAAAATCATCTTCATTGGCTGCAAAAACCTTGGTCCACCTCTGAAGTAGATCACTTAACCGCTGCTGCTCGTTATGGTTGAGGTCCTCTCCTTGCAATGCCAGGGCCGGATGATCTGGAGGTACAGTAACATTCGGGACTGGAGTGCTGCTTATACTCCTCACCTCTACCTCCACCGCAGATGGCCCTGTGTGGGTCAACACCAACTCCTCCTCGGTCTTCACAGCCTGAGGATCCACCTGGGACACTGTAGCCAGGGCACGACGCTGGGGGATCTCTATGGAGAAGGGATGGGGGTTACACACTCTTATCGGCACTCTTCCACTCCTTACCCAGCTCAGTGTCCTCGCCACCCTCCACTCCTGGTCATCATTCTGGAGATTTTCCACCATAACACAGCAGTCTGGGGTGCCAACTGCTTGGGGCACCTGGGTCCAGATAATCATTTCTGTCTCTGGGGGAACCAACACAGCAGACTGACGTGGCAGCTTGGCAACCCCCTGCAGTTCGGTGGGGGATCCAACCCGGCCCACTCGTCGACAAACAGCAAAAGCCTTTCCCCAGGCTGTGCTGACCGCAGGTGGCAGTGTTGACCTGAAAGCCGCCTCTCCTTGGTGGCCATCCTGGAAGATAGTTTGCCAACAGTCCCCAATCACATTCATCCCCAATAAGGCACATTCCTGTTGCAGGCAGGAATCTTCAACCACCACCACACCCTTCCCCATTACCTTCACCCCATTGATCTCAAAGTCCAAAAGCGCATATCCAATGTATGGGATGTGAAGCCCATTTGCAGCCTTCAGAGTGAGCCAGGGGATGTCTCCTCGGACCAATCTTTCTCCAAACTTCTCCTGAAACAGAGAATAACTGAACAGAGTGACTTGCGAACCAGTGTCCAATATACAAGGAATATTTTCACCACTTATAATTACATCCAACTCTGGGCAGGTACCAATCAACGCAGGCTTTGTTGGGGGTGTGGTCTGGGTCCCCTCCTCGACCGCTTGCCCGGCAGCGACCGAGGAGACTAAAAATCCGAAGGTCCAGAGCGTCGTCTGGAACAGAACCGGCGGGTGTGACCCGCCTGCCCACACTCTAAACAGATTGGCCGACCTTGGGGGTCCCACTGGAACTGAGTCCTGGCTGTGACCAGGGGTGGTTGACGAGGCCTAGGCTGAAATGCGGGCCCTGCTTGTGGGTTTTGCCTCTGTACAGTTGAGTCAGCAGGCCCCAGAGAGAGGTTAGCAATTTGACCACGCATCTCTTCCATGAGAGACTTGCCCAGTGTTAACATCTGGTCTTTAAGGTCCTGTTGGAGCTCTGCCCGCAGGGAGTCCCATAATGCCTGGCTGTCCTGGGCAGGTGGGGGTACTAAGGAACATAAAGGAGTGGCAGGTGGTTGGGTTTGTGGAGGCCTGGGGGCATAAGTGCGACAGGCCCATGTCTCAGTTCCATCTTTAGCCTGCTCCCTTTCAAGCGCTTTGGCCTCGGTGCAGATAGCAGGAAAAGTCATTCCCGGCGTGCGACGAAGAAGTCGTTTCAATTCTTGTTTCACCAGGCTTTCTTGTAGTCCCCTGATGAACTGTGTCCTTAGAAGCTCATCTTCAATGTCCTCAGCTGGTGGTTCCCTCGCTTGCCACTTGTGATAGAGCTCACGAAAGCGTAGAATGAAAGTTCCCATTCCCTCCTCTGCGCCCTGCCTGCATTCATAGAACTGAGCCCTCAGTGTTGCCAGTGACTGACTTCCCGCATACAATGAAGTCAGACAATCTAATATTTTTTTCCAGTGTCCCGCTCACTAAGGGGTAATAGTAACATTTCCCGTTTAGCTTCACCTCCCAGAGCACTTAAGATAAAGTCAACGATCTGATCGTTCGAAAGACCCTGAGCCCGTACAAACATTTCAATTTTTGCCCGCCATTCCCCCACCTTCTCTCCGGTTTTCCCTTCAAATATAGGAAGCCATGGCCCCCCCATGTACCAAGGTAACATAATGTGATTTACAACATTGGGAGCTGGATTAACAGCGCCAGCGACTCCCTCGTTACCCTCAACCGACATGCTGACCGTGTGTGCAAGGGAGATCCTGCCGACAACGCCAACATTTAAGGTGTCGCGAGTGAGCCCTCTATGTAATGGCCCACTTGCTGGCACCCAGTTCTTTTAATCCCCCAATTGACCCACACACACGAGGAGCAGGCAGATATCGGGTAACACAATAATCTTTATTAGAAATTAAATAAATAGTAAGGGACCATATCAGCCAAGCTTCTCACATGGAAATGTATCACAAGGCCAAGTGATGCAGTGCCTATATACCACCCCGTCAATTCAGGCTGCTACTGCTCTACCCACCCCCTGCTGGCCGGAGGGACCATGAATGGTACAACTAAACGTAAAATGTCACAAAGCATGCAAATAACGCAAACACATGGCACTTCTATTAGAGAATCACTACACACATGACACTTCTATTAGGGAATCACTACACACATGACACGTCTATTTAAAGAAAGCACTACACACATCACACAATGAACATGCTCTCCCACTCACTGGCTGCTAAGGAGTAAAATGGAACAGTCACTGGCACTGGTGAGCAAATGACTGCAAGTGGCACTATTTGCACCCCATACTCTCCTTGTTCATTTAACCATGCAGTGACAGCCTAGCAAGACATGGCCCGAATTAAAATAGTTATGGGTCCGCTCTCGGTCAAGAACACCTCAGACCGAGAGGAGTTAAAAGTTATCTCTTCTCACCCTTCCTTAAGCGCAGCGTGTTTCTGGTCGGAAGAAAGCAGTTGGAGACTTGGCGCGCGTCTCCCAATAGTTCGGAGCGCGTCCGACTCAGATGCGCACTGGCCCTGATAGGAGCAGCGCGCGGTGCGAAAGACAGGAACTTGAGGGCGTTGCAATGATAAGGAACTTGAGAGCGTTGCAATATCAGGAGCTTGAGAGCGTTGCAAATCTGCCTTCAACCGACCCGTCGATCAGCAGCTGGCAGCCGTACAGTAAATCGCAGTGCAGCAGTACTTCCACAGTGGACCTTCGCTTCACGGTCACTTCCTCGTCGATCCGTCCAGAGCCTTGCTTCCCGTTCCCTCTTCACCTCGGAGCTTCACCTTTTCCCGTTCTCCCGGTAAATGTCCCGGCTCCTCGCTTTAACCACCCACCGGCCAATCCACGTAGCTCCCTGGAAGGCTGGGCAGGCAGCAGCCAATCACGCTGCCCTCCTCCAGCTGATTCACACCAGCTGCGAAAACACACATACTCCGCCCACCTGACAGGCTAACCCTTTTATGAATGGAAACACACATTTCCCCCCACTTCTGCTTAAAATACATATACACACAGTAAATATAATGCATCATCATATGACATACAAAAATCCCATCCCCACTGGCGACACGCGTATGTTTTGGATTAGGCCAACCGGCTAACTCAAACATATCCAGGTTAGGTTGAACCAGGTTCGTAGTATAGGCCCCTGGCCATGTCAAAAAATTATGCGCCAATTCCTCTCAGCAGTGCCATTTTGATGTGGGGAATACGGTGCTGACTTTTCATGTCTAATCTTATTACTGCTGCATAGTTGGTAATGTTTCCCTGTGAACTCTGTGCCGTTGTCTGACCTGATACGTTTTTCTTTCCCGTATGGGGCAGTATCGGCCAGAAATCTCTCTGTTGCTTGCACTGTGTCACTTTTGTTTTTAAGGAAATACACAAACACTGCACTGGAGTAATCGTCTGTGAATGATAAAGTATACTTAAAGCCTTCTCTGGATTGCGGATCTATTGGTCCTGCTATATCTGTGCGCACCAACTCTAGAGCTGCTCTGGCTCTTACATCAGGCTCCCTGTTCCTGGTTTGGGTACACTTCCCTTTAGTGCATACATCACAATATGGAGGTGTGTTTACCTTACGGCCTGTCCACACTACAGCTTCGACAGCTTCGAAAACGGTTTCCAACGCGTCTGCCCATTCACTTTGAATGGGGTGACGTCACGTTGCCTCGCTTTTCGCCGAACTGAATTGTGGGTAGCATAGCGGTCCGTCTCCGGCGTAGCCAGCGCCAGCCAATCAAATCATATGCCAGTACAAGCTCTAAAATAAGATAAAATGAACCTTTATTAATCCCTGAGGGGATATTCAGTTGTACAAAGCAGCAACAGGGTAAGCGTGAAAAAAAAACAGTACAGCAAAGATTCACACAGATCAATAAAATCTAAAATAAATAACATAAAATCAAGGAAATAATGATAATAATAATAAAAGACTATGAAAATAGGAGATAAATAAAAATAAGAGTAAAATAACTGTCAGCATATATACATATTGCCTCTAGCCAATCAAACCGCTGCTTGTGTGTCAGGGGCGGGAGATTCATGTGATTGGTTGTTGGTCGAGCTTCAGACGCGCCCAGCTCCAAGCTTTTTTTGAAGCTGTAGTGTGGACGAGCCGTTACCCTTAACTGACATGCCATCAACAACATTCTGTAACTTCTGAATATCATCATAATTACAGTGTCCTAGGATCGCATGCCATGTCTGTAAATCATAACACTTGTTGCATTGGTCATCACATTCATCATTTACTGTGTTCAAGAAATAAAGTCTGTTCAATTCATAAATGTGAAAATGTTGTTTGTGTTGCAGGACGTCTTTGCCCTGCTTGAAGGTTACCGTTGCTCCTTTGGTAGTAGCTGCTTTCACAGAGAAAATGTTTTGGGGGTACGATGGGATGTACAACGCCTTCTTCAGAGTTGTGTTGTGTCTTTTCCCCATGCTGTCCACCATACAACAGCGTCCCCTCTTCCTTCTGCTACACCATTGCACCTGGTACCACCAGCTAATTACACACAGTGGGATTCAGCCTGGAAGTCATCATCAAACCTCTTGAACTTTGTTACATATGTGAAGTCGCCCCTGTGTCCACCATCAGTCCTCTCTCGGTGATCGTCGTTGACTCGGAAACATAGCTCGGAAAGCATACTCCTCGCCAGTCGTTTCATCCGAAGCTTTCCGCGCGTCGTCCTCCCGTCGCTGCTTCCGCCTGCAGGCCGTATCCCGATGCGTGTTGCTTTTACATCTAGAAAAAACATTTTCCTGCAGAAAATGCGTGCGAATGCTGTAAACTGTGAACATTTGTTGCTGAATTTAGCTGGAAATGCAGCAAAAGCTGAATATTGTATTAGCTGAATGGTAGCTGCTTTTAGCTACAAAAACCAAGTAAGTGTGTTGCTGAACTTAGCGGAGAAATGCAGAAAAGTGAAATGATTTGAATCAAACTTGTTACAGCTCAAATGCATTGCAATGACTTTGTTGAAAAAGTTAAATGTTAAACTGGAAGAGTAGGACAAATAGTGAAGAAGCTTAATATTTCAAAGACAAGGTTTAAAAAAAGTATAAACAATAAAATGTATAGCCTCAATGTCTGAAAGCTAAAATGAGCAAAATTAAGTTTAGTAGGAAATTGAAGCACAAAGACTTGAGTGTGTTCTTGTTTGTGTGTTCTTGTTTGTGTGTGCGTGTGTGTGTGTGTGTGTGTGTGTGTGTGAACATATGTAGTATAAACATCCAGTGTTTGTGTGTGCGTGTACCAGTCTGTCTGTCTGTGGGTGTGTCTGCTCTGATTAGATGATGTCACTCAGGTGTGTGGCCCCAATCTGCCCAGCAACACCATGGTAACCAACTGCAGCACTGATGCCCCTTTCACACCAACGCGTTTTCAGCTCCGGCTCGGAGCTGGAGCCTGAAACGTGCCGGTTTTTCCTGTTCACACCGCAGCGGCGCCGCCTCTTAGCTCCGGAATCCGGTTCACTTCCAGCTCCAAAAAATTGTCGGTCTAGAGGCAAGAGCTTCGGAGCTAAGAGGTGGTGTCGCTTACGTCTCCCTTACGTCGAGGCGTGCAGGAAACTAAACCCACCTCCCCTGAAAATGGGTCGACTGTCATGCCTGCCTACAAGCAGTAGTGCTTATAAACACACTTTATAAAGTCAGGCACCACTAACCAGGCTTCGTGTGATTCTGTTTATTTGTACCTTACTTTGACCATCCGTTCACTGTTATTGATCATTGTGGAGAGAGGCAGACGTTTGTTTTGTATTATAGCAGCTATCGGATGGAATCAATACATGGGCTGCACAGGTTGTCATGTCCGACTATCACAAGTAGAATCATAATAAAAATACGCCGGTAAAATGTGCCTGTAGAAAACGGTTTATGCCACAATAGCAACCCAGTCTCACGGCATTTCGTGTTCACCAACATGATTTTTAATCTATTGATTCGTGTTCACCATCACGATTTGCCCATTTTTTTCGTGTTGCACAGCACGATTTTAAAAGCAATGTATTTCTACTGGTCATGTGTTTCGTGCCTGCAGGCTGCAGCACGTCTTTTTCTCCGGTCGGGTCGTGGAAGACCGGAAGCTGTGTGGTTCATAAAAACATGTTCTTACTCAATATCAAGCCACAATTATTGCTTTTATTTTAAATCGTATAATTTCGGACTTTTGTTGCCGTTTGTGAGGAAAATAAATGGGGCTCAGAGCCTCAGGATACTGAAATCTGTATTTTAAAATATTTTTTTCCTTCTAATTTGTTATTAGAATAGGATAGCAATAGCAAGTAGTCAGTTTAGCTTCGGTTGCTATGCTAACATCACCCATTTTATACCAGAGAAACTTTCATAACAGCGTTGTGATGCCAAACAGCATCAATTCAGACTGACACACATTCACTTAAGGGGAACTGGGGATATTTATCAGCTGCTTGTGTGAGTCAGACAGTGAATATTTTAGAGCCGTGTGAGCTAACCGGGAGCTAACGGGAGAATAAACTCCTGTGGAAGAGCAGCCAACACTGCAGCGGTCGGTAAATGCCGCAGAAACACATTAATAAAAAATGAACCACGGCACTCTGGAGAAAAGCATAAGGTTGGAGAAGTCGTTATTTTATTTAATCTGGCTTCGTGTGATTAAAAGCAACACGATTATCGACCCGACGCAGTTCCCCGTTGTTGTGAGCGCCGTAACGCCGTTGGGGAGCAAATCAGCGATGTAAACGGTGACGTCGTGACCCAGCAGCGGCTGCACCAGTCGGGCTCTGGGCGGTGTGAACAGAGCGGGAGCAGAAAAGGGAAACCGGAGCTGAACCAGAAAAGCTCTAGCTCGGAGCTAGAAAGGGAAAAGCGCTGGTGTGAAAGCCGCATGAGTCCCATTAGAATGCATTGAGGATTATATCTGACAATTTTGCCACCTGTTCAAAATCTATGGCTCCTATAAAAAAATTACCAGACCGTGAGCATCAGGGAACCCCAGTGTAAAACGTGGAGATGGGAGCAGTTTGTTTAAAGTGTACTTCTTTCTGGTCAGAAGAAAGCTCCGGACACATTTAACATGGAAGTCTATTGGGAGCTAGGTGGACTTTTTGACAAGTTGTTGTCTCTTCATGCCCTCATGAGGCATTTTGTTTAATTTTATTGCTGAATTATTTTTTATTTTTCAACGTAGGAGAGGTTTTCCTACAATTCAAGCATACAATTATGTCCCAGGAGTGTAGGGTTTGGGAATTATGGCAGTTTAAAGAAGAAGATGTAAGGCTAATTTCAAGCTGTCCTCCACTCTAGCTGTGACATCACACACTCTAAGCCTTAACGAGCTGCGCAATACACACTAATGTTAACATCTGAAGAAAGCATCTTTACCAAGCTCCAAACTAAGTTAAATATCTCAGAAAATGTCAAAGATATAAAAAATCTGACACAAGTTGTATGGCTGAAGATCTTGTGATCATTTTAAAGTTGGAATGAAGTCTCTAGCTGAAAGTATGTGGAAGGAGCAGCATTTGGCGCAAGGTGTACAGATGTAGCGCTTCGTTTCAGACGCCTACCCGTGCGGGTCCGTGATCGGCACGGGGTGGGCCCCTGCTGAAAAGGAAAACCCCCCCCGCAGGACTTGAAACGCCCCTTGATAAATACATTTAATTATAATGAAACCAGCTGCAATGGATCATGGATCCACCAGGGGGAGCCGTGAAAAGCTGCCACCCTGGAACTCATGTTTTTTTTAATTTTTTTTTTATATATTTATTTGACAGGGACAGTGCACATTAATTGACATTTCTGTAAATGCGCCAGAGTTAGCCAACAGGCTATTTTTCGTCTGTAGTCCCTGGACAGATGTTAAAAGTAATCCTAAAAACATAAATTCACTTCAAATAACAGGTACATACTATCAGTAAAACAACATTCAACAGAGATACTTATATTATATTATTATGTGAAATAAACAGCTGATCTACAGGTATCTGATATAGCGGATATTTGTTAAGATCCATATATGTCACGGATAGGATCATATTCTGTGCTAAATAAGAGACATGTAATCATTTACTAAACATCACCATGTTTTTATTTAACAAAATAATGTTTAATTCACGTTGGCGTAAGTACAAAACCATCGCTATGTTTTTAGATCAGGAAATGCATCCAGGGTCAAACAAACGATTTTCAATCATCATCCTCACAATCATTTAATGTATCGTATGTTCGCGAGTTGAAATGAATGCACTACATTTAATCCACGTGAGTTTACAACAACAAAAATAATCGCTTTGACCGATCATCCTAATCCCACGGGCAAACAATAATATGTACAGTGTTAATAGTTTACTGTATTATTAGTGTCTAATATTACTGGGGATTTCGGAATGGTACTGGATTTTGATTTATTGTATCGGCTTCATATCGCAATATATTCCCGAAGTCTGAAATGCAAAAATGTCCCACATTAGGGCAATTCACCCTACATTTAATCATTCAAACAAAATCATATTTCGTTTCTTTTTAACGAAATAAATGTGGTTTAATCCACATAATTTACTGTGTTAATTGTTTACTGTAGTATTGTGCACATTACTTTTCGCTGCTTGTTGCACCTGGTTAGAAGCTAAACTGCATTTCGTTGTCTCAGTAGGCCTACCTGCAATATGTGCAATAACAATAAAGTTGAATCTAATCTTGAGCAGGAACAAATGTATTTAGGCTACTTAGTACATATCTGACATAAACGATTAAACACATTTGTGCATTCTTTAAACCGAGTCAAGCCGAGTCCGGAGGTGGCGGCACATTAAAGTGTGCACCTGATTGTTTAACTTGAAGGTGCCTGATGACATTTAATCATTCAAACAAAATCATATTTCGTTTATTTTTAACGAAATAAATGTGGTTTAATCCACATAATTTAGGCCTACTGTGTTAATTGTTTACTGTAGTATTGTTTAACTTGAAGGTGCCTGATGCAGAGTCCTGCACAGGTCTGATTTTCAAGACCCGCTCCCGCCCCACGACGTGCAATACCGAACCCGCCCCGCTACCCGCACATATTGCCAATTAGTTCCGCAACCCGACCCGACCCGTCGGCACCAGATCCGCAACCCGACCCGAACCCGCATAGCCTAGCCTATATATGAGTAGTGAAAACGTGCAATTATTAACACATGCAGTTGCATATTTGTCTCAAAAAGCGTGGGATGTTGGTTCTTTTCTCCATCTAGGAACCAAAAGCCTCCAGACGTTGGATTTCACTCTTGAGGAAGTGTTATTGAAAATGCTGTATTCTCCACTAGAGAGCTTCACCTCAGCCATTTTGAATGTGGTGCGCACAGCAGCAGATTGATGCGCTGCAGAGGTTATGATTATGCGCGGTCCCACGGGGGAGAAGTCTGAGGATTTAAACATTAAACTAAATTATTATTATTTTAATATATTTATTATGCAATACCCGCGACCCAACCCGCATCATCTTTGTTTTACCCAGAACTGAACCCGGAAAAAAGCGTTTGAAAAAATACCACCCGCGAATCACCTTTTTTGCGGGTTACCCGATGCAGGACTCTGGCCTGATGTGAACATTTCCAGAAGAACTCTAGCTTGAATGGCCTTTGTATGTATACAGTAGGCCTACAGTATAGCCCAGGGGTCTGCAACCTGTTTGACCAAAAGAGCCATTGTGCTCCTTTTTCCCAAAAAATGTTTTGTCTGGAGCCACAAAACATATTTCATAGTTTTTTATTGTTATATCAGACAAAAACTACAGTTTGTTGCTTTTATTAGGCTATTTATTACATGATATAAAACTGTTAACCTCTAATAAGAAACAAAGAACTTTTATAAGGAGAATTAGAAATAATACACAGGCCTACTTTAAAATAAATTAAACACAGCACTTGGGGAGTCCTCTGCACATTTGAAGGGGAAACAAATATTATTAAATGGGCCCACTTTGAAATAAATAAAACATATATCTGCACCCTAAAAAGAGTTAAAGGTGGGGTAGGTAAGAATGGAGAAACCAGCTCGAGTGCGCTAGAATTTGAAAGTACACAACCGGAAAAAATCTGCCTCTTCCTTCAGACTTTCTTACAGAGTCCCTCCTCCAACACACACGAACGCGAACATGACCAATGAGGGCACGACATAAGTTTGTGCCCAGGTGGAAGGCTGACAGGCAGGTAGGCCATCCAGTTATTTTAGCCGAGCCGGCTCAGATGATTGGTCGTGCTTTTTACAGCGCTACGGCTTCCAGAGATTCATTTTTGTATGTATTTATTGTCAAAGCATTTAATATATTCATTGCTATCGGGACGTTAAGAGCATTCCATGGAATATAACAAAAAGTGTTTTCTGAAATAAATTACATACCCCATTGAATTATGACTGACGATCGTCAGCTGTCTTCCTCACCCTTGTTGTTCCTCGATACGTAAAGGCTGCACCACCGTTGACAACTTCTCTCTACATATCAAACATACCGGTAAACCAGCATCGTTTGCTGTGAAAGCATACAACTCTGTCCACGCAGAATTAAATCCTGTGTTCCTCCGGTACTTTTCTTTGATTTATCCATAGTTCGCTCATCGAGCCGGGGTCAGGTTATTCGCCTGCAGGAAAAGGTGCTCGCGCGGGACCGGAGCAGGATGTGACGCATATTTTAGTTGACCTAATTAAAACCGTTTTGTTTTTTATTTATGTGTCACAGTATCACCTCAAAATACAACATACGAAACATTTTCAACCATGCAACAAAATATAAATAGTCCTACAAATACTTTTATTTTATTTCCTTCTTATTTTTGTCTAAGCTCAAGGGAGCCAGAGCAGAGGGCTTAAAGGGCCGCATGCGGCCCGTGGGCCGCGGGTTGCCGACCCCTGGTATAGCCCAACCATGTACACCTTCCTTTTTTCCCGTCCAAAGTTTGAATTGGATAAAGGTAATGGTTATCGATGGTGCTTTTATAGCCTATTGTATAATAACTGTGTGATTTATATTGCTTTTCAAATGCATATATGGCCACCCATTTACACGGCTCTTCCTGTCAAAAATATGAATAGAACTTAGTTAGATCACTTTACATTTCTGCAAATTAATTTTTAATCACACACGTCTCCCCACGTCTCCCCGTCCCGAAAATGATAAATAAAATAAAAAGAGGAAACAATTTTCAAGTTCAGTTTCCAACGTTTTATTTAAAATAACTGACAAAACAGACACCATACTGTAGGCCTATCTGCTGCGGAAACCAGGATGAGCTATTTCGGGATCTGTTTTCCGGGGGCTCCTCAGTCTCTCATTTACCCGGCTCCTGATCTTATGCCACTGGTCAATATTCAGATTTGGGAACCAATTGGAAACATAGGACTCAATCTTTTTCAACCTCTTGACGGGAAAAAAGGAAGGTGTAAATGGTTGAATGATGAACAAACAGAGAGGAGGGGTACAGTATGAATACACTAGATATACACAGCAGCCCAGCCTGTGAGCAGTATGAACACCAATGAGCGCTCAGCTCGAGATACCAGCGAGTCGAGAGAGAGAATGATATCTGCATTTTCTCTTTTGGTTTGATTAGGACACATCCTGGGGATTGTGTTTACAAACATTGACCAGACTGTTCACCAGCCCCCACCCCCCATGTTGCCTGTGCTGTCCTGTGTTGCGAACTCTTTGTTTAAAACGAATTGGCCATCGGAATGTGTGGAGGAAGGGTCACATTCCACAGCTCTCCCCCCCCCCCAGTCTGTAAGTTTGTGTTTGCATATTTCTATGCCGTAATTCATACTGGTCCTCTCACGCACATACATTCTCCTTACAGTATACATACATAGGCTATATGAGTCCGTGTACGGACCATTTGTTTTTCTTTATTAAAAAAGTAAACAAGAGCGTCTGAGAGGTAAATATGTGTAAATATATACGTGTGTGAGAGTGAAAATGTATGTATATAAAAGGAGAATATATGTGTGTAAGAGTGAAAATATGCTGCATTTTGAATGTCCGATAGTCCACCATTTCCACCGGAAATATCAAACATTTAATAAAAGTGAAAAACAATGAACAAAACGTATTCATCATAATTAATTATATTTATTTCGTATGGATGTAGGATTTTTTACTTTGTTTAGAGCAGTGATCTTCTACTATATGAACATTTTGGACCCAAAATCACAAAACAAAAAACGTAAAAACAGATTTTGAAAATTATATTATTTTTCATATAGGTAACACAAACATACACAACGAAACCATTTAAAAGCTGGAAATATATACATGGGATGTCACTATGATAATGTGAAAGTTTGATTGAGGTAGCATGGGATTTCATTCTGATAAGGCAAAAGTGTTATTATAAATATAATACAAATATATATATATACACATGTACAAAAACCTGTTTTTTCTGTCTTTATCTGTGCCCCGCTTCAAAGCGGTTTCTGTCAACTACGACACAGAGGGCAACATCACAGGTTCCTCCTCCTCCATGTCAAAGCTTGACTCACGTTCAGAGTTCTCTTCATCATAGTTGAATCTTCAAAACTCTAAATCTATCTAACTATATCTAAATTCTCAATGTTTGTCTGTCACTTTACTTCAATCGCAGTCTCCCGCCGCCTCTCTTCGTCTCCCGCCGCCTGTCTTCGTATATCTTCGTCTCTCTCCATTTCCCGCCGTCTCTCTTCGGTTCCCGCCGTCCCTCTTCGTCTCTTTTCGTCTCGTTTCGTATCACTCCGTTTACCTGATTACCTCACCCCCTCCCTGGTAAATACATCCTGTTGAGCAGAATCTACAGTTTCCAGTATTTTCCGTTTCGTAAAATGATCAAATACGGCGAAGATATTCAAATATGTGCTTCCATTTTCATACTTTTGAAATGTATTAACTTTATATCATCGTATCTCCGTGTTTACTGGGTCTTTTTGCATGAAACAAAGACTGGGATATAGTTTCAAGCCAGTACTTTCGACAGAAACACACGGCAATGTTGTCCGGACTGTTGTTTTTATGCGGCACCGGCTTGAACAGGTCATGTGATCTGATCACGCCGGCGTGACGGTCGACTCCAAAGGGTTAATATTAAATACATATAAGTATTTTTACAACTTGTATTTAGAAATACTCTGTTGTAATTATTGATGCATACATGTGTTCATCCATTCAATGTGGCATCTGCTATAATGGGGTTAATGTATGATATTACTTAATAATACAATACATTATAATATATGATATGATAATTACATTTTAGTTTTATTCATTTCTTATTTCATAGTTTCTCATTATTATTTTTATCGCTCATCTTATTTTTGATTTTATTAATCTGTGTGAATCTGTGCTGTCCTGTTTTTCACTCTCACCCTGTTGCTGTTTGAACTACTGAATTTCCCCACGGGATTAATAAAGGTCCATCTTATCTTATCTTAATGTATAAGTTGATTTACTTCAATCTACTGTACTGTGTAAAAACACCCCAACAATATTACAAAAAATATACTGCATAAAGCAAACTATATACTTTATTTGATCTAAAATATTGATGTTTTTTCATTATAGTAGCTTGTGAAAACCATACAGTAACAAATAAGTGATTAAATGCTACAGTATTCAGCAAACACAACTGCAGAGCTGCAAACATTGAAACAGACTAAAGGCCCTGACACACCAACCCGATTTTGGGAGTCAGAGGCCGTCAGAGGCTGTCGGGCATTCGCGGCGCCGTAGTCAGGTTGGTGTGTCCCGCACCGTCGACCGTGACACGCCTTATTTGGACTGCCAGACCCGATGCATGGCCGATTCAACATGTTGAATCGGCCATGCATCGGGTCTGGCAGTCGGACCAAATAATCACTCTGATTGGCTGTTCAGCTAGCAAATCAGTGCATGAGAAGCGAAGCGGAAGTGAGGGATGTAAACAAACGATTTAAGAAGGCACACACAGACTGCTATTCATTTTCATCTCATCATGGCGATCTGGAATGATGCAAACGAAGACCTGCTCATCACCTTGATCCAGGAGAGGCCAGCTCTGTATGATATTACGGAGAAAAGATACTCTTCTTCTTCTCTGTCTTCCGGTTGTTGCCTCTTTTGAATGACGAATACACACTACCGCCGCCTGCTGGTAAGGAGAGTTATTGCCACTCACACACTGAAGTCGGTGCGATGTGTTCCCGTGCGACACATGGCCAAAACGCAGGAGAACACGGCCAGGCAACAGCCGACTTCAGCGTCGGCTAGTCCTCTGGTGACTGCTTGGTGTGTCAGGGCCTTAAGTTCTACAACACCCAGTTGTCTTTGTGTATTTTGTGAATGAAGCGCCATCTCATGGTTAAATCCTGAAATTGAACAAATGGGGAAATTGGGCAACGCCCTCTAGCAATTTGGCAACACCCCCAGCCACTGGCATCCGCTGGGCTTTTGACTGGGACACCCATTTGAGTCTGATCTGCAGTGCTACATCTGTACCACGCTCAGTGTTAAGGCACTTGTTTTTACAAAGTGAAAAGAAACAAACCATTTTAGAATAGCAATGATTTATAAAACATGAGATCCACCATATTAGAATAGTATAAAAATAATAAAGAATAAAATAAACTATCATGGAATAGTGTAAAGTAAATTGAAAAATAAAAATAAACTATCTTGAATAGTATAAAGTAAATTGAAATGGATTCACTCCATTTTAGTTTGCTCACTTCTTCACATGATTTCATCATTTAAAGTATCACATCAGAAATGGACATTCATTGAACAATCTCATCAACATCTGTATATGGGGGTGAGTTCTAACCCCTTTAACAGTGTGTGGAAACTTGGGTGCCCGAGCATGTGATAATTACTCCCTCCTTTAACAAGGATTTTAAAAACAGAAGTAATTTCATTAATGGTTTGTAGTTCAATTCAGGAATTTTCACTTACAGATGTAGCGCTTCGTTTCAGACGCCTACCCTACATAATATGTACAGTGTTAATAGTTTACTGTATTATTAGTGTCTAATATTACTGGGGATTTCGGAATGGTACTGGATTTTGATTTATTGTATCGGCTTCATATCGCAATATATTCCCGAAGTCTGAAATGCAAAAATGTTCCACATTAGGGCAATGCACCCTACATTTAATCATTTTGTTTATTTTTAACGAAATAAATGTGGTTTAATCCATCATGAAATTAATGTAGGCTATTTACTTAGTACATATCTGACATTAACGATTAACACACTGTTCATACTGCTCACAGGCTGATATCTAGTGTATTCATACCCCTCACTGTTTATTCATCATTCAATTCATTATATATTTTATTCTGTAGATTGTGAACATTACTTTTCACTTTACTGCTTGTTGCACCTGGTTAGAAGCTAAACTGCATTTCGTTGTCTCAGTACCTGTAATCTGTGCAATAACAATAACGTTTAATCTAATCTTGAGCAGGAACTAATGTAGGCTATTTACTTAGTACATATCTGACATTAACGATTAAACACATTTGTGCATTCTTTATGAATGCAAACCGAGTCATTTCGTTTATTTTTAACGAAATAAATGTGATTTAATCCACATAATTTACTATGTTAATTGTTTACTTAGTATTGTTTCACTTGAAGGTGCCTGATGTGAACATTTCCAGAATGTATTTTCTTCACTTTTTAAATGCCTCTGTGATGTGCTGCTACCCATTTCCCCTCGGGGACTAATAAACGAATACTATGACATTAACGATTAAACACATTTGTGCATTCTTTATGAATGCAAACCGAGTCAAGCCGACTCTAATAACGAATACTATATATTGAACGTCTATTGAATGGCCTTTGTATGTATACAGTACAGTATAGCCCAACCATTTACACCTTCCTTTTTTCCCGTCAAGAGTTTGAATTGGAGAAAGGTAATCGATGGTGCTTTTATAGCCTATTGCATAATAACTGTGTGATTTATATTGCTTTTCAAATGCATATGGCCACCCATTTACACGGCTCTTCCCGTAGTTAGATCACTTTACATTTCTGCGAATGAATTTTTAATCACACACGTCTCCCCATCCCGAAAATAATAAAGAAAATAAAAAGAGGAAACAATTTTCAAGTTCAGTTTTCACCGTTTTATTTAAAATAACTGACATACAGTAACAGACACATGCTGTAGGCCTATCTGCTGCGGAAATCAGGACGAGCGATTTCGGGATCCGTTTTTCTGGGGCTCCTCAGTCTCTCGTTTACTCGGCTCCTGATCTTATGCCACTGGTCAATGTTCAGATTTGGGAACCGATTGGAAACATAGGACTCAATCTTTTGCTTCACATTGAGGGGAAGAGGCATTTTCCCATTGGTCCCAGTCCAGTTGGTTATTTTCACCATTCTCCCATAGCCTATGTTACAAATGGCGTTATGGCCATGAACATATTAGCAGCATAGATCTCAGGGCGATGCTGTCCCTTAAAAAAGCTGTCCTGGTAAAAACGTTCCTCTTGTTCTGAGGAAACAGCCCTGGTGGGTTCATCAGGAGTGACCGCTGACCATGCCCCAACCCCCCCATGTATGTTGGGGACCCTTTGTTTAAAATTAATTGGCCATCGGAATGTGTGGAGTCACATTCCACAGCTCTCCCCCCCCCCCCCCTCCTGTGATCCCCCGCACACAGGGAGATCGCTTTTCTGGAGTGAAGAGAGCTGAAATATTGATATTGCAAGTTAGAAACGTAAAATGCATTTTGACAGACACTTGGGGGAAATATGCTGCATTTTGAATGTCCGATAGTCCACCATTTCCACCGGAAATATCAAACATTTAATAAAAGTGAAAAACAATGAACAAGACTTAACGTATTCATCATAATTAATTATATTTATTTCTTTTGGATGTAGGTGATCTTCTACTATATGAACATTTTGGACCCAAAATCACAACAAAAACGTAAAAACAGATTTTGAAAATGATTTTATTTTTCACAACACAAACATACACAACGAAACCATTTAAAAGCTGGAAATATATACATGGGATGTGACTATGATAATGTGAAAGTTTGATTGAGGTAGCATGGGATTTCATTCTGATAAGGCAAAAGTGTTATTATAAATATAATACAAATATATATATATATACACATTATGTACAAAAACCTGTTTTTTCTGTCTTTATCTGTGCCACGCTTCAAAGCGGTTTCTGTCAACTACGACACAGAGGGCAACATCACAGATTCCTCCTCCTCCATGTCAAAAAACAAGCTTAAAGCTTGACTCACGTTCAGAGTTCTCTTCATCATAGTTGAGTCTTCAAAACTCTAAATCTATCTAACTATATCTAAATTCTCAATGTTTGTCTGTCACTTTACTTCAATCACAGTCTCTCGCAGCCTCTCTTCGTCTCCCGCCGCCTGTCTTCGTATATCTTCGTCTCTCTCCATTTCCCGCCGTCTCTCTTCGGTTCCCGCCGTCCCCCTTTGTCTCGTTTCGTATCACTCCGTTTACCTGATTACCTCACCCCCTCCCTGGTAAATACATCCTGTTGAGCAGAATCTACAGTTTCCAGTATTTTCCGTTTCGTAAAATGATAAAATACGGCGAAGATATTAAAATATGTGCTTCCATTATTCATACTTCTGAAATATATCTGTATTAACTTTATATCATCGTATGTCCGTGTTTATTGGGTATTTTTGCATGAAACAAAGACTGGCATATAGTTTCAAGCCAGTACTTTCGACAGAAATACACATATACATCCTGTTGAGCAGGATCTACAGTTTCCAGTATTTTCCGTTTCGTAAAATGATCAAATATGGCGAAGATATTCAAATATGTGCTTCCATATTTCATACTTTTGAAATGTATTAACTTTATATCATCGTATCTCCGTGTTTACTGGGTCTTTTTGCATGAAACAAAGACTGGGATATAGTTTCAAGCCAGTACTTTCGACAGAAACACACGGCAATGTTGTCCGGACTGTTGTTTTTATGCGGCACCGGCTTGAACATGTGATCTGATCACGCCGGCGTGACGGTCGACTCCAAAGGGTTAATATTAAATACATATAAGTATTTTTACAACTTGTATTTAGAAATACTCTGTTGTAATTATTGATGCATACATGTGTTCATCCATTCAATGTGGCATCTGCTATAATGGGGTTAATGTATGATATTACTTAATAATACAATACATTATAATATATGATATGATAATTACATTTTAGTTTTATTCATTTCTTATTTCATAGTTTCTCATTATTATTATTATTATTTTGTATCGCTCATCTTATTTTTGATTTTATTAATCTGTGTGAATCTGTGCTGTCCTGTTTTTCACTCTCACCCTGTTGCTGTTTGAACTACTGAATTTCCCCACGGGATTAATAAAGGTCCATCTTATCTTATCTTAATGTATAAGTTGATTTACTTCAATCTACTGTACAATATTACAGGAAATATACTGCATAAAGCAAACTATATACTTTATTTGATCTAAAATCTAAATCTAAAATCTAAATCTAAATCTAAAACACCCATTGTGTATTTTGTGAATGAAGCGCCATCTCATGGTTAAATCCTGTAATTGAACAAATGGGGAAATTGGGCAACGCCCTCTAGCAATTTGGCAACACCCCCAGCCACTGGCATCCGCTGGGCTTTTGACTGGGACACACCCATTTGAGTCTGATCTGGAGTGCTACATCTGTATGGCAGATATGTTTCTCCTTTAAATAACATCTCTAAATGTCAGGTCATCTGGTGAATGGATGACCATTAGGAGCTGGTGGCGCTTGTCTTTTAAAACTCATGGTCTGGTGCCGTGCATTCCCTCTGAAGCTAGAAGCTAGATTTAAAACATCTGCAGGGTGGGTCGAGCAACCCCTTCTCCCTGAACAATATTTGTTGTCAAAAATATGCACCATTAAAATGAGTGATCCAAGGCCCCACATGTATTACTCCCAATTATACTAGTTTTTCAAAAAATCTTTGCCTAGTGTCTTTTTTTTTTAAAACTCTACATCTTGGATGACAAACAAATGTTGTTTCCACCTTAACAGTTCTCCTATGGTAATAACCATGCTACAATGGTGAAATAAATACTCTAGATTGGAATACTTTCTTTGGCTTGGTTCTAGCTCTAACTTTAACATTTTCCATTCAAATAAAGATTTGCCTTCTATCTATATTGTAACAAATTAAATATTCCCCAAATTCTCACATGAGTAAGAATCTCTAAAAGAATAATTTGTTTATATGATGAAAAGATTGAATAATATGTTCTACCCTCAGTGTGTTTTTAGGATTATTTTCTAATAAGTGTGTTTATGTGTAAACTCACTCACTCCCGTGTTCCTTCTCTCCCCCTCTGGTTGTCAAGCCACGACCCCCTCACGTTCTGCTGGCCCATGCCAACTCCTCTGGTTCTGTCCTCTCCTCTGTCCTGCCTTCTCCTCAGTCCATCCGTTCTTAAATCCTTCCGCTGTAACTCTTTTCAGTGGCCCAACTGCTTTGCATTTCATCTCCTCCTTTTCAGTCTCTACGCTGTTTCATGGAGGGCGTATTCCGCTCTCATGTCCCACACTCTGCTCTTGTGCCAAATCTCGTGGCTCAGGCTGGAACTTCTTGTCCTGTCTGAGGGACCGATGAGAGTTTGCCTCTTTGTCAGCATGCTGGTTTGGTTCTGGATGCCTCAGGTGGAGATGGTTCTGGATGCCTCAGGTGGAGATGGTTCTGGATGCCTCAGGTCGTTGTTGGTTCAGCTCGGGTTCTTTGTCTGTTCGATGGAGGAGGAGGAGTCTCCTGTGGTGAGGTCATTTGTCTGAAGATGGGGTCGTAGCGTTCTGACAGGCAGAGAGAGAGAGAGAGAGAGAGAGAGAGAGAGATCTCGGGACGCATTACCTATAGTTAATTCTAACACACTGAGGTAAAATAAATCCAATCCTTTCCACTCTATTTTCCTAATCTTACTATCTGTCTTAGATGTTAAATGTCATCTAAACCCAATTAATGTCTACTAATGGTTGTGCCATATCCCTAAACATTGTTTTCACCCACTGTAACATGTTTACTCCAAATAACTCTTTCAGGAAACCGTCTTCTTCCATAAACTGAAATACCTACATGTTTCAAGCACCGCATATTTCACACACTATAAAAGAACGTCCCCATATTTTCTCCATCACTTTAAATCTCACTGTTATTTAGAACATAAGTAACTTTTGTGACTGGACATATCTGCAATGTCGCCACAATCTGCTGGGGAATTTTGTGCATAGAGTTTGTACGTACAAAGCTGTACTTGTGGGTTAGTAGCCTGTTTAATCATTTTCAATAATTGTGCTCAGGTCACCGGCCGGTTGTCCATAAACTTAACAGGGGGTGTTTCTGGTACAGACTAAAACATGGATCCAGTGTATTTGGAGATTCCCCTAATCTGTAGTGGACTAATGGATCCATGTCTTACTTGATATTGTACTCCCCATCCAACCAGAAAGGTGCCAAGTGTAATGAGCACAATCAACAATGCTATTCTGACTCTTATCCCTAGGGGACCCCACAATTGGTTTGGCTTTGTTCTTGACATCATCTCTATTTTCTCCCTGGTTGTGTCAGTTACAGAATTTAAATAATGAGTACTATAATAACGTATACAAAAATTGGACTCTTTTTCAGATGTGAAGCAAAAAATAGGTTTTCACTTTAGTGTACAATCTATAAAAATCTATAGACGATTCGTCTTTTGAGCTGTTCCTATCTTTATCTTATTTCAATTTATTGTTTTGTTCCAGCTCTGCCAAGTCAGTCCTAACTCCCAATAATGTTCTGGAAGTTGCCAGTGAAGGGTGACAATGTGTGAGGTGGTGTCAATTTGCTCCTTTTTCTTTACCTTTAAACCGGAGCGCGTGTGTAGTTCATTACAACTTCTCACCGTTCCGTCCACCGGGATCAGCTCACTGTCTTTTGTGAACTTTCACCCTCACCCAATCACCTGGCCGAACATGAGTCTCTTCTGGTGTCTCGTCTGGTATCTCTGTAGCTTTCCTAGCCTATGTAGACAAAACTTGGATAATATTACTCAGAGTTCTGACATATTCATTACTTCTATTCGTCTAATATCCAAAACTGGACCACTCCCTCCTTGGAGAAGGCCCAAGCTTTGGCATACCTTTTGTCGTTATGAGACCTATTATTAACTACATGTTATTATTTATTAACTACAACGTCGCTGAAATCAACATATCTGTATAATCATGACACTCCCTCCTTTGAGCATAACATGCTCAATTCATATTGCAATGATTACCCTATTCTGAACAGGACATGTAAAACCCCTAACGTTGCATTAAATAAATATAACTTCTCCGTGTACCCATAAGGCGTACAAAAAATATCGTATGATGTATGGTTTTCTGCTGGTATAAAAATATATTCACTAAAATCTGCCATTAGCACAACAAATGGTTTACTTGTTTCAATAATGGCTTTTGTCCTGGTATTATGCATCATTGTTGCGAAAAACAATACCCCTGGTGTTGCTAATGCGTCTCAATAATTCTAGGATTAGAGGATTGTTTGATACTGCTGAACAAAGATATGATAAAATAATATTTCTCTAAACTAGAGAGAAAATATGAACTATTCTCACAGAGGGTGACATGCATGAAGGGCTGGTGCCCCTCACTCAAAATGAGATATTGCCTTACGCACTACACTATAAATCAGTAAAGTTACTCAAGAATAAATAAATAAAAACTGATTCTTGAAACTGTTGTAAAAACCCTACAACTTCTTCATCCAAGCTCTCAATCAGTGTTATGTTATTTAATCTGCAGCTCATTGCCTTAAAACAGATACTTCAGACTGATTATAACATTTTGTTTATGAGAAAAATGTAATCTGACTCCATAAATCACATAATTGTTTGACTAAAAAACTACACTTCCACTAACAATAAATGAAGTTCCCCTTTAAACAGAGCCCCGGTCTTCTGACGGGGTCTATCTATGTACTGGCTGGAAAATGTTGTGCCAGTCTATGTCGCTCCGTCACTGTTCTCCCGCTAACAGTCACTCTCTAGTTCTGCTGGGTTCTTGTTGACTTCTTCACTGGTTTGAGACAAGCGACCCTATCGGACACCTCCCTTTGTAGACAGACTTCACCACAGCAGAATCGAGTTTCTGTTTTTAGTAGAGCCGGGACTCGATTAAAAAAATTAATCTAATTAATTAGAGGCTTTGTAATTAATTAATCGAAATTAATCGCATTTTTAATCAAATATACATATTTGACCTGAGAACAGTGAGAAGCAATTTTCACATGGATTTTACTCCAAGTGGTCTACAGTCGAGTGCAATCCAGTGAGCCAGGGAGTTGGTTATTTTCTCAGACGTGGACTTACTTATCATGGCCCTGAAACCAGTCATCTGGTTGAGTGTGGGTTGGGTCAGGGTGTGGTTCCTTGCACTCGGAGTCGGGCTAACGTCCACGCTAGCTGCTACATGCTTTGCATTTAGGTGATACTTTAGGCTTGATGTGCTGCGGTGATATGCAAATTCTTTTTTGCATAATTTGCACACAACCGTGCTCTTATCGACGCTTCCATCCGTCCGTTTTTTAAAACAAAATTCCCATCCACGGGGCCGACCAAAGCGGTCTCATCAGCTTGTTCGTTCATGTTTGACTATTGTTCACCGTGCGTTGTTGTTTGAAGTCCCATGCTGAAGTCATGAACGTTAGTTGGTGCTCCAGTATAATCGGTACGCCTGAAACTCATCCAGTGAGAAATGTTCCGCTGTGCAAAAATAAGTGCGATTAAAATGCGTTAATTTTTTTAACGCGTTAATTTTTGTGTAATTAATCTTAATTAACGCGTTAAAGTCCCGGCCCTAGTTTTTAGGTCTCAACAGCACGTCAGGTGTATCGCCGCCCCTTGAACTGCAGTCGGTGTAAACAGGAGGACTTGGTAAGGATCCTCCGTCTTGGGTGAGTACTAGGTTTCCGTCTTCATATTTTTGGGTGGAAACCCGTCGTCTTGACCTCACTAGCTGTGTGGACACAATAGTTTTCTGTGTAGGGGAACAACATCACTCGTAATCTCTTTCCTTCTCATAATCACAAAAATAGTCTGCTAAATGTTCTACTATGTTTTATGCTTTATGTGTAAAAGCAATATGCTACTCACTATCTTTCAAATAACATTCAACCTCTCTCTCCTGTGGTGACAGATATGGCTCAATGTAGCTGGTTTTGAAAATACCCTTGTGCTGAAGATGCATCACCTGGTGGTCTGGCCCTCTGAGCTTCCTCATTGTTGTGGTTGATACCAGGGTGGCTGTGGCATTTGGGTCATGTTTGGCAATGCTGTTCGTCTTTGACATCCCTGAGACCCCCTGCTTCTGTCGTAGTCATGGAAACCTCCCCCAGGGTAAATGCATGGAGGGCCGTTGTTTGGTGCATGTGGTGGGTATTTCATTTGTTGTTGTGGACAATCTCTAGCCCAATGGCCCAGCTGATCGCATATGTAGCATCCCTCAAACCGGAGAACTTTTCCTCTGCCCTGCTTCCTCGGAAACCTCCTGGTTGTTGGTTCTGGATCTGACTCTCTTGCACTATCTGAGCTTGAACTGTTAGAGGTGTCTGCCCTGCCTTCTCTGGTTCTATGGCCATCTCTGAAAACTTCTCCTCCTTTCACCTTGTCATGTTCCTACAAGCTTCGGTGTCTTTCTCAGCTACCTGTATCTTCAGAAGTTTTAGTTGTAATGTTTTCATTTCTTCGTCATTTTCCCTCTGGGTTGCTTGGTATTTCATATCGTGGTGAATGAGATGTGGTCCCTATTCTTCAATGGTTTAGTGTCTAATCCCACCACGTTTCCCAGGCTTGCCTGCACTGATGGGGGAAGGGTTTTAACGACAGCTTTCTTCCACCACATTTCAACAGGTGGAGAAAGATCATGTCGTTCTCCAGTGTAGTCCTCCCACACTCCTTCACATCTCTTCAAGAAGGCATGCATTTCTTCCTCCGTGCCTTTCCTCAGGCTGTTGAGGGCATCTAAACTGCGTGTTGTCGGGTAGATTTGACGAATAGCAGCCCAATAATTCGACCTGATGTACTTGAATGAAGTGTCATCTGAGTCGTGCGTGCAATTGGCCTTAGAATATATTGCTTTTGCCTCAAGTCGTCCTTCAATCCGTCCAAGCAGGGCCCTCATGTCCCCCAAGCACAGGTGGTCTTGGGCTGTGTATCTCTCCAGATCATTCACCCACTTCTGACCTCCTTTGATGAGTGGAGGTAGCTTTGCCACTAATGCTTCCATGTCTCTGTGAGTCCATGATTGGTATTTCAATCCTCCTTCTCCAGCCGCTATCACCGGTAGCATGAGTTTTGAGCAGTTGAGTCTTCCAGCTTCAGTTACTGTTGTTGTGTCTGGAGAACCTTCGCCTTCTCTTCTATTGAGTTGTGCTTCCATTCTTTTGCTGAGTTCTTCCATTTTTCTGTTGAGCTCCTCTTCCATTCTTCTGCCGAGTTCGTCCAATCTTCTGTTGAGCTCACCAGATAGGAGTCTTACCTCATACTCCACAAGTCTTTGACACGTGTAGCTGTGGGGAGACCGTCCAACTCCAATACTCCCCCTACAGCACCAAACGTTGGGGCTTGTATTGAGGGTTGAAAGAAAAGGTGTTCTTCTGTCATGTAGGGAGGAGGCGCATCAGTCAAGCTTGGATGGAGCTTTGGAGTTTGGATAAGTGGAGCTTCTTCTGTCTTGTCTTTCTTATCTTCCTTTGTTGTGAGCTCTGCTTCTTGAACCACATACTGTACATGCTGTTCGTTGATCCTTGGCTGACATATTTTAGATGGCGTACCAGACTTGTAACTCTAGATTTTCTTTTTTCAGCTCTCCTCATAGCGCTTTTAGCAGGTCCATACCAAGGGGGTTGTCCGGCTTTGATCCATGCTTGTTGCTGTTGCAGGTATTCTCCATTCTCATAGTCAATTACAGCTGTTCTATGTGCTTTCGTTGGTCCAGGTTGACCATCTGCTGGAATCAGTCCTCTTGTTTGCCACTGTTCCAACTGTTTCTCTATTTGGTTCCATTTCTTCTGTCTTTTACTTGGAAAGGTCAAAGAATCTGATCTGATTTTTATCCTTCCCTTGATATCTGCAGTCGAGCCTGGCTCTGCGTCTGGTCCCAGCTTAGTTTGTTTTGGTGACATGTTCTCTAACTATTTATGAAGTTATCAAAGATGAAGCACTAATCCTCTGACTAGCACCTTCGTTGCTGTTCGTCCAAACTTAAAATCTGGGGTTTTTTTGTTTTTATTTTAATTAAAGATGTTTATAATTTTTTTTTTTTTAAAGTTTAATATTTTTTAAATAGGATTTTTTTTAATTAATAAAGTAAGTTAAAAGATAAAAAGTATGCAACTTTTAAATTCAGAAATGTTTAAAAATAAAAATTGTACAGTGTAGGCTACGGTTTTTGACTTTTGAAATATGAAAAATAGAAATCTGGTGAAAATCTAAATCTAGTGTGTAGCCTACTGTGTATACAGAAGTGTATGGTTTTATGCAAATGTCAATACATTTATGTTTGAATATTCTACAGTCTTGTTTGAAAGACTATTATGTAAAATGTCTTATCTTATAATTAGAAACCACTTGCAATTCTATCTCGGCGATTGAAGCATGTGTTCATTTATAACACTTGAAATTAAACTTCAAAATGTTATTGTGGTTTTTTCTAAAAGGTGTTCCTCTATATGTGTAATAATCCTGTACTACCAGCAGAGTGCGCTATTGTAATTTCCAGCTCAATCCACTAGGGATAACTGTTGCAAAACTAACCTCTATTTAACAAGAAAAAGCTTATTTTCCTTCTTAAAAATGGGAAGAAAATTACACTAGGGAAGAAAATGACACTATGGTAAAACAACACAGCACATAACCGCCAAAACACATTTGCAAACAGGAATATTTAAAAAAAAAACGCCAATACACACTTGCAAGCAGAAAAACTTCCAAAATTAGATTGGGTTTTTAGGAAATACTATGGTTACTTCCCTGCAAATACCAAACTTCCCACGGTAAGATAACCTGTCTATTTTATAGTTCCAACTCTGCAAAGAAATATTATTTGGTTCTTCTCAAGATGGAGTGCCTAGCCTCACAGCGGAGTTGAAATAATGGCGGGGTGATCTTTAGTCTAGAAAATTCAACACAAAACAACACTGCAGTTTAAAATAACATTTCTATTTAGTTTACAATTATGAATGCGCCTCATACCCTTACGTCATAGCCCTCAACCCATATACGTAATGTTTTGACTTTAAGAGCCAGTATGGTTATCTCTTCCGTTTAAACACGCTATAATGGGACAAAATGGGATGCTATCCAAACACAATCAGCAGAATATCGTCTGTCTAATGCACGAATGTCGTATTTCTCGTCGTAATCCACACGCAATGTCTGTTTGAAAACAGAACAAATAACCACTGAAAGCTTCAAACTTTTCAGGCCTTTTCCTCGAAAAGGACTTTTTTATTTAAACACTCACTCCAATGTCCTCAGCTTTCAACTGTGGCTGTGTTCTTTGTCTCAAACAGTCCCGACTGCTTAATGGCCTAAAACCATTCACGTTAACTTAAAACGTAACAAGAGACACTTTTTGAAGTGATTGGCTTCATCACACAAAGGACTTTTTATTTATTTAAATAAAACAGCCTCACACTGTCGTTAACACAAACACTCACTCCAATATCCTCAGTTTCCAACTGTGGTTGTGGTCTTGCCTCCAAACAGTCCCAAGTGCTTAATGACCTAAAACCATTCACGTTAACTTAAAACGTAACAAGAAACACTTATTGAAGTGATTGGCCTTAAGCCGACATGTAATAACAGACAAACGAATAGCATGCAGGGTTAGATATAAGAAAAAAGTAATTTGAACTCACCTGCTTGTGACAAAGCAACGCCACGTTGTTATAAGATAACTATATTTATGATTTTAGGCTGTTTTAACATTAATTGCACAGCTATTTTCAGGAACCACTGACAGACGTCAGACACACAGTCCTAACATTGTCCTGCATAAACTATTGAAGAATTCGATTTAACAGGCTTCTTCTTACCGAGTGGTTCGAGCTCTCTGTGTGTCGAACGGATGCCAGCCGCTCTGGGCAACAGCCGGCTGTAGTCTCTCCCGGTCTAACGAAAATCACGTCAGCTGGACCCAATTGTTATCTGTGTTCTTTATTCTCTTGTCCAGGAGAGAAGCTTTAAAAGGAGACTAATTGAGTCTCTGTGAAAGTTCAAATGGGTACTTTAATTAAAAATATGGCGCGGTAATGTTACAAACAGGAGAATGATCAGACAGAAAAGCAGCTGTGATCTGGCTCTTGCTAGCAGAGAAAAGAGACCGAACCCCTCTGGTCCAGCTGTTTATATATCCTCTGCTGGCTCCTCCCTGCGGGCCGGCTCTCCACGTTTTAATGTCCGTTGTTACGTTATCAGAGGATACATACATTGTACATTCAATATATATCTAAACACACCTTTTCTCCTCCTTAACTCTTTCATGACTTTTCATTTAACACATTCTAAACGCTGTAATCAATACTCCAAAAAATACAGGAAATACTTCACGGCAGTTTGGTTTCCGTTCGTTCCGGATGTTGTCACATGCTACCCACATTTGTAAACAATAACGTACTCAAATAAACTGTACCTTCATTTCATATTCAACAATAATAATATCTCGACGTCTATAGTTGTAGTGTCGAAATCAGTAGGTTTCGGTGTGCAACATCATATCATATCGCTGCTAAATTCACCTCTATAGTAAATGGTATATTAGCCTCATGCTAAATGCTAACCGGAGATGAAGGATTTTCAGAATAAAAGCTTAACAACTGGTTGTGCACAATAACTTCTGGTTTTTCAGTATAAAACAGCATTTAAACTGACGGTATGTTTAAGGTACTTTATGCCATTAAAAACATTGATTTTAATTTCTAACAAAGGTCAGTTTATTTATAAAGCACATTTCATCAACAAGGCAATTGGAAGTGCTTTAACAAAAACATGAAAACCATCAAGACATACATAAAGAAAATAACATCCAGGCGAAAATCATTTTTACACTGATCTGCTCATTTGGTTTTAATTACATTTGAATCTATATATTTCCCATGATTATACATCCAACATTAATTTACTTTCTCCAGACATAATACATACAAGGTGTGATGAGTGAGAGGCTTTCTTCTAAGGAAGTGGATCTCAGACTCCTGCTACTGCTGTTTTATCTTTCCTGCAAGGTGGTTAATGAAAATTAATTGCATTCACTTTGCATCCGGAGAGGAAAATGGCTTCTGATTAAACAGTTCAAATTAAATCCGGCAGAGCTCTGGGCACTGAGGACCTGGCTGGAAAACGCCTGCTTTTAGAGGAACGGCATCACGGCTTGGTGGCTATATAGCCAATAAAATGACTTCCAGTATGAGGTTCATCTTCCTTCTCGCTCAGCCAGACAGCCGGTATAATTAGATATTGATAGAAGGGCAGTAATTAATTATGAGTCTGCCAGCAACATTATCTCCACGGCAATTTCATCCACACGTCCAGTGCTGATTGGGCCGGTGTGTCACTGAGACACAGCCAATCATTTGTCAAGTTCTCTGACCTGAATCTGTTCAAATGGGACGCAGTGGTGATGGAAACCAACAAAACTCCCTGCACCTTCTGCGTTCAATATTTCAAGATGGCGGCAGGCTACCGGCCATGCAGGATGGATTGCCCTTAATGATCATCAGTTGATTTTGAACATTTTAACTTCAGTTTTCAGTTAGCATGAATGGTATGTTTCCTGCTGAAAGAAAGCTCACTAATCACTGTTTTCAAAAGAAATGGGGAGAAAAATAACTGACACCACTATATAGTAAGTGATAATATACGCTTTGTGTGATGCAAATCATATTTTTAATGTCAAATTGCATTTATTTGCATCATTATTTCTTTAGATGCTGTAATAAATCTTTATTTATACATAATAAAACCAAACCTGATAAAATCCTAGATCTAATTTATATGAACAATGAGCCCTAATCATAGTAATAAGGTCTAGTTAAGAGAACAGCTGGAAATGAATTATTAATTGTTTTTGCATTTCTTATATTATATTTCTGCTTTTAACTTTTTTATATATTTTTGAATGGAAAACTACCAAGCTAGAACCACTACATGTTTTTAAAGCTCGGTTGGATGCTACAAAATCAGATGCTGTTGGTACCTGTACATGTGGTTAAATATGTAAATTGTAACCCCTGTACATTTTGCTGTATGATGTCCTTTTGTTGTTCTGTTGTTTATGTTTTTATGTCTTCTTGTGGAACCTACTGCTGCAGGTCTCCCTTGAAAAAGAGATCATTGATCTCAATGGGATTTTACCTGGATAAATAAAGGTTTTGAATTGAATTGAATTGATATCATTTTTACATTGACAAAAAGTAGGAAATGTGATTTTATCTAAACACATTTGGTAAGCACATTGTATGCGTTTCATTTGCACGTTTTAAGCAAGTGAAGTTCAAATATCCCATGTGAAGCATGACATCACATTGCAATGAATGTAACGTGTGTGATAAACTCATATAAAAGCACTTGAATCCATTTGCTCTGCTTTTGTTTGTTTTCAAGAGACATTTACAAGTAAAACCACCAGACTCCTCTCTGTAAAAACACAGAGTTATAGAGATGTTTATGTGTTTTAATAAGCTGTTTACAGCAACTGATGGAAGTCATTCTAAAACCAAAAGCTTTTTTGTCGGGAACATGAGACAATTATCTTATCTGTTTGGATTGTGTTGAACCTTTTAGTCAGGACTGATGTGACTGAAGACATTAGTTAAAGGAGGGGAATGGATGTAACTGAACATGTACAACTATTAACCTGTTAGACCCCAAGCCTGTTTTTCTCAAATCAAATAAAGTTTTATTTATATAGCACATTTATAAATGATTTTTGGTCGAGCCAAAGTGCTGTACATATAATAAAAAAAGCCTACAGTAGAGACACTTTACAGCAAATACAACAGCACAGATTGTTCAGAATATCAGTATGAGAAAAACGACACCCTCTGTCCTTAGACCCTCACATCGTACAAGGAAACACTTCCAGAGAAAACCCACAGTTTAAGGGGACAAAATGGGAGAAACCTCAGGGAGAGCAACAGAGGAGGGATCCCTCTCCCAGGACGGACAGACGTGCAATAGATGCCGTGTGTAAATCGAAGAGATAATACATTTTACAGCATATCGACCGAATGTTAGGAAATGCATGTGTCTGTAATAAGAAGATGAATCCACGAGGATGTCAGCTACAATCCTGTGGAAGCCATCAGGGAAGCAGCATGGCGAGACCCAAGGCAGGACCGCAGAGACAGGTTCAGCCACGACCCGAAGTCCATGACTTAATCCAGAACTCAGGATAGAGGATCCAAGACACAGGACTACAGCAAGAGGATCAGCCTCGACTCCAGATCCCGGCGTAGATATAGATACAAAACAAGAAAAAAGATTTGGCTGGGTTAATCGAAACAAGAGAATACACAGACACAGACAGAGAGGGAAAAGGTCATTGGATAAAAGTTATTCTTGATAACCCTCTAGAAAGATCTCATGAACTTCCCCACTCAATCTATCAAGACCCGAGCAGTTCTATTAGATATAGGATGAGAAACAGAGATAGGGAGCACAACAACCCATCTCTTCGTCAGATGCACTCCCCCGCTTATCTAAGCGACTCTGTACCCCGTTACCCTCTACAAGGCCATAGACCAGCAGAGGGAAAATGGGGGGTGGGTAAGGGTAAGGGTTTTTAAGAATAAACCGCTAGGGTCTAAAGCAGGGGTGGGGAACCTCCGGCCCCCGGGCCGTATACGGCCCGCGAGACCATTTGGTACGGCCCTCGAGGTCATTTATAAACACACGCAAAAAAGAAAACAAATTAAAGAAATCTAGACCGCAAAAAAAATTAAACAAGCGAGTGCCTGTTTTTCCTGGCCAAGGTCAGGGTCCTTGAACACAACACAAGCCTAACGTGTCATCACGTGGTATATGTCTCGCCTGACAGGGGTGGAGTTCTGACGGAGAGCACCAGAACACCGCTCCGGGCCGGGACTTCACAAATTGCAGTACCCATAAGGAGCCATAGGCTACACATGCCGCAGTTTTTGCGTGGCTGTGTCTTTAGTTGAGAGCCCAGTGGTGATCTGTTCATCTGTCATACTGATCATACAGTCAATAACTTTGTTGTTGTTATTAGCATCTGGTTAGCTAGCTATGCTAACGAATAAGAAGCTTTTTCTACAGCAAAGGCACATATATCATATGATCATTATAGTTATAAAAACACAAGAAAATAATGTAAACCGGTATAAAATACTATATGACAGTAAACAAAAGTTCTTATTAATAAACAAGAATACAGTTTGAAAGGGGAGTGATTTGTAAAATATCCATAAATAAAAATAAAATCTGTTTACAGTTCTGTTTCATCTGGGTGTTGAGAGATGTATCCATAGATCTCTTCATTTTGCTCTCAAAGTGCACCAGATTGATGCTTTTAACTTCAATATTTAAAAAATAAATCTTCCCGGGCGAGCATGGGACCCTCCTAGAGGAGGTTAGGTCCCCCCGACTTAAATCATGTTCACATGGATAGGAAACTAAATACATTTGCACACATCTTGTGTCCATATATTTCTGTTTTGGTGGTCATGCCACAACCGTGCAGGTGGTTGCATGCACGAGTCATGGTGAGATATCTGGATTAAGAGGTTGCTTTTTCTTTGCACAGCATGAAAGAAAGGCCAAATTAATGGGCTGTGATTTTAGTATTTTTAAGCAGAGGTCAATAATTTGTACGGCCCTCGGAGGATGTTCAAAAATTTGAAATGGCCCTAGAGAGGAAAAAGGTTCCCCATCCCTGGTCTAAAGGGAAAAAATATAAGGTACTATATTTTAAGTAATCCTATCTACTATTCCTATATTCGAATAATGTATAAACTATTTTAAAAATACTTTATGAAATCCTAATGTTATGTTATAAATATTAAAATAAAGAACTAAATGAATAAATAAATAACTAAATAAATGAATAAATAAATAATTAAACAAAAGCCAGAGAGAAAAAGTGAGTTTTAAGTGTTGATTTAAAAAAACCCCAGGGTCTGGGCCGACCTCACATGGAGGGGCAAATTATTCCAGAGCCTAGGGCCAGCCGCTGCGAAAGCTCGATGCCCTCGGGTTTTAAGCCTGGTCTTAGGCACTATCAACAACAGCTGATCAGTCGACCTTAAGGCTCTGCCTGGGGTGTAGCGATATTCCTTGACCTCTGAGTGAAACGTTACGGGGTTAAGGGATAGTCGATAGCAGAATTCAAAAGGATTTAGGAGAAGAGACTGCGGTACTTTAGAGAATCCGACTGCACTTTCACTATCCGACGTGTTTATGACGCACTAGCGGAAGTCATAAATGTGCGTCTGCTGCTGTGGGGAAACTACAGTTTTCTATAGCGGACTACAACATGGATGTTTAATAAGAACGACGGACTCAGAGACTCTGCACCGTGCTCTGATGCTGTTGTTTTATGCTTTATGAACGTGGACAACAGAGAAACATTTTCTTCATGACCAAAGTTGGAATTGAAATAAAAAAGGAAAGTGAAACTTATGCTCGTCACCCTCTCCCTCCGGTCCACATTAATACAAATTATCCCAATATGATTGTATGAACTATGAAAAGATCTTAAAATAAATACAAATGTATTTATTATAAACGTTAGTCCTTAACATCTATCACTGTGTATATCACCATTCAAACATCTATTAAAAGATGTAGGTACCTATCGATTCTGTGTCTTCTCACGATGCTAATCGATGGGTTGGGTGTGCAGCTACGATAAGTAATAAGGGTGTTATGAGTGAGTTTCTGTGCAACCGCCGTTAGCTAATTCAGAGGATGAGCGTTAGCTTTGTCGGTTTTTTTGCAAAAAAAGAAAGAAATGATCAGTTAGCTGAGTTTCTTCCCATTACATGGATATGAAACATTCATAGTTTATTCAATCTTAAGAAGCCCTCAGACACTGTTGCTGGCAGATGTTGTGGTTTCGGCCCCTTCGGCGGGTCCGTGGGGCTCAAGAGGTTTTATGGAAAGTATGACAAAAAAATAACTATTTGCATCCATGCGTGGTTTTCTCACTATGGCAAGTCCTTTAAACATTTTATCAGTAGCATTAGTAACAGAAATTGTAGATATCAAAAAATGCTTTTTGACTTAGCATTCAAAGCTTTCACATCCATAAAGTAAAAGCATTTCTAATTAAAGATATCTATAATTCATTTCACTTTAACAATGTTATTTCTTGATCTCAACAATGAACTTCTTATTAGTTGAAATATACATTATAGAAGGTGTAAGATGTAACTTACCACAAGTCAACTTTTAGCATTGACTTGTATTCAAACATATAACTGATAACTATTAAATCATAGGAATCTGGAAATCAGTTTTGACTGGTCAAAATGTAATGGCTACATGTTAACATGTTATAATTGTTTTATTGATATCTTAAATTATCATTTCCACATGCCAAAATGGGTGAAAACTTAGCAACAGGCAGGAAGGTGAATCACAGGCAGGTTGTCCTCTCTGCCAGTAGAAATGTGTGTGTGTGTGTGTGTGTGTGTGTGTGTGTGTGTGTGTGTGTGTGTGTGTGTGTGTGTGTGTGTGTGTTTGACTGATGGCTGTGTGTATGAGCCGAGGTTACGTGTGTGCACCGGTGCGTGTAATGAACGCCACCGTCAGCCTGACTCCCCTCTTCCCTCTTCTCCTCCCTCCAATCCCCCAGCCTGCCACACTGCATCCAGTACATGACCACTCCAAACAACACACACACACACACACACACACACACACACACACACACACACACACACACACACACACACACACACACACACACACACACACACACACACACACACACACACACACACACACACACACACACACACACACACACACACACACACACACACACACACACACACACACACACACACACACACACACACACACACACCACACACACACACACACACACACACACACACACACACACACACACACACACAGATGCTAGCTGTATACAGTATTTGAGCATAATCACAATCATATACAAGGTGATCAGTTCTGGTTTTCTCGAGTTTGAACCTAGAGCCATTTGAATAATGGCTGGAGGCTGTTAAGATAAAACACATTATAATGATACATTGGATTTTAAGGACATATCCAAGGACAGTGTGCTGTAGAGAGGAAGGGACAGGGACAGAGATGTGGGACAGAGATGTGGCGGCAAAGCAACTGCTGCTGGAGGCGTACTGTGCAGAAATGTGGGACTCATATCAGGCTTTGAAATATGAGATACTTTTAGGTGCAGAGAGGAGACAGTGTCAAACGTAGATTTATATGAGGGTAAATCAGCTTGCAGATTTGTGCAGCAAATTCAGTGTTTTTTATGTTCTTTGTGGACGCTCTCATGTGACATTACGCTGATCATATAATGATAAACAGACCAGGCCCACGTCTCCTCTGAGATATCAAACAGCAACAATCAAGGGCCTATTTTTTATTTGTATTCATTTTCAGAGTATCAAAACGTATTAATCATTACTATCGTCAGTATAGGTCAGGTCAGGGTAAAGGGGATCTCACAAAGAACCATTTTTTTCTTTTAAAAATGTCTTACAGAAAGCCCATAGTCCGATGAGACATGTATTCCGGAAAGCAAATGCAACACACCAAGCAGAAGTTCTCTAAATGAACCATTAGTAATTAAAGTAGGAGGAAAGTGTAAGTCCAGCAGTGACCCATCGCATGCTCCTCCTATTCATGCTTAGTTCATCTGAATAATTGATTGGATACATCTCATGCTACTTCGAGAGATATGTGTTGGCAAAATGTCAACACATTTCCACCCAATTAGCCCTTTCTGCTGCGCATGAGCTCTTTTGAAGAGTCATAGAGCCGCAAGTATACGAGGTGAAATGCAAACTGTGTTTTCGGATTCAAGCAAACACTCACGGGAGCATTACTACTAAATATAAACCCAACAACATGAACGTTTGGATCTGATCTCTGTTGTTTACCCTCTTGTTAGCCTGCATGAAGATTACATCGTAAAGCCAGGAACACAACATTAACCCAATGCTTCAAATGAATCACTCGACAGATGTTCCGGGAAAACACTCACTTTAAGATTTCCCGGCGGCTCCGGCGTTAAACCGAGAGGAAGTCCATCAAAGCTTTCTTTTGTATCTGAAGCATGACAACCTGGCCGTGACTAACATTAACCCATTCATAGTAACACTGGCCAAGCACATGGATTCCATATGGGTCATTCTCCCGGGGTAGTAACTAGCTGAGGTGATGGAAAGCCTCATTGAACCAACCTTTGAAAACTCTCCCTCTTTTCCTTCTCTCTATTTCTGACCCGCTGTGACAACGCCAAGCCGAAACATGAGGCCAAACCACCAGTAATGCTCTCAGTATGGGTCAGCTCTAATTGTTCAGGTTGAATAAATCTGGCATAGTGTTTCCAACTTGGAACAACTCAAAGAGAAATTGGTCCAAGAAGGATTTTTTTATAGCCACTGGCCAAAACCTGGGAAAGAGAGCAGAGTGACTGCAGGGACTTTTTTGTTTGTAATGTATTGTTCTTTTATTTTAAGCTGGTAATTCCTCCTAAAATGCAAAAGGGCTGATGAGATGCTGAAAATTAGCACATTTATTATATTTATTCAAAGCAGATTATTTTTCTCGGAGTATATGGGATGTCAACGATGAATTATTGCATGCCAGTTTAAGCCGGCAGCGTGACTCGACTTTCACGGCTTCCACTTGTTTTCAAACGCTGCTACAAAGGCCAAAGGTCTGCCTCATTCATCAGGAGATGCATGCCATCCAACAAAGTGCTGCATATGGAGGAAAATCTGCAAGCAAGGCAAATCAAGAGTGGAGGAGGAGGCAGTACACATGCTGCAAACATGCTATGTGATCTACAATCATGGTGCTGTCAGAAATATGATGATCAAAACAGATAGGCTGCTGAGAGCTTTCCAGCCAGCCTTGGAAACATTCGTCTGTAGATGATGAGGGAGGGGAGGCATTTTCCTCGGGGGAAGGCACATCTGTCCCGATTAGTTTTTACCTCCATCATTCAAATTTCTTTTTTATTTTCATGCTTCATGTTCAAGACTCAGATCTTAGATAATATTCAAAACAATGTTGATGTGCCTTTTCCTACAAGGAAAAGAACATATTGTTTTGATGTGCTGGTAACCAAATCCCAGCAGGAGGCTTTCACCGGAAAAATTGAAAGCTCAAAGATTATTTATTCTTAAATATGTTTACATCAGCAGATGGGTTGCATCTTAAAAAAATCACTTTAAAAGTCTATGTCAATTTGGGATACATTTGGCTACTGTGGTGTTTTGGGTTTTTACGAATTCACAAAGCATAGCTAGCTCTTAAGCTTGGTGGCTAACAGCTAACACAGTTTATTCAAAACACATTTTGGTACCCTTGACTGCTTTGGTGCATGCCTTTTGGTGGAACAGTTTATACTGTGACAGGGAAGATGAAATTAAAGCGGATAGTAGCTAATTAGCTAAAATAGCATCCTACATTTTGGACCGCCTGGCTTTCCATTCCCTCAAAGGTCGACTCCGTCGCATCCTGGTAAGACTGGATAACAAAATCCAGGCACTAAAAACAACAACAAATATATTTGCCCATTTGCTCATAATGGTCTTTTAAGTTTTACTGCTCCTAACCAACATAATATGTATGTGTAGAATCAGATTGTGTTATGCTAAAGGTATCAAAGTTATATTTGTATAACTCTAGAATGGGTCAGCTACTAACCAGACCTCACAGTGTAGTTTCTACAGGGATTGTTTCTTTGATAGAGAATGTTTCCCTTTAATTTCCTGACCCTTTACATTTTGATTGCTCTAAAAAGGTAAATGAGAGGAAAGAGTTCCTGAACTGCTTTCAAACCCTAGATGAGCCTGCTGTGCCCAGACATGCTATGATTGTCTGTTAGAGAGAAAGTCAAAGTGATTTAAAGTTTTTTAAGGAGGGAGAAGATTTCAACAACAAAAACATCTGTTCTGGTTGATGGGCTACTTACTGCAGCTTTTCCACTTCACCCTGATCGTGGCCATTGTTGTCAATTAGCTCAACACATTTCTCATGGAACATGACTACTGATGGCATGCACGTTAATCCTCATAAAGAACAGATCATTGTCAGAGATTAGTCACAAGGTTTAGAAGGGATCGCATCAGTCTCTGCCTCCCTCTGTCTGTCTCGGGGCACTGCCAGTATCAAAGAGCACAATCTACTGGATCTAAATAGTACTTGCTTCAGCTTCTGGGAAGTCTGCAAGTCTTTCATTGTTTTTGACCTCCTAAATGCCCGTTGAAAATCAGATTATTGTGCAATGAGTCATATCACCCATTTGGCCAAGTTACTGTTGCCTGATTGCCATTCCTGTTTGCACTACCAAGTTGGGATTTATTTATTATAGCTGTAGTTTCATTAAATGTGTTTACATTTTAATTTATTTTGTTTATTTATGATTTTCAGTCTGAGAAAGGAAAACAAGATTCCATGACAGACCTTTTGGAAAATAAAAGTTTTTCGGGATAACATATTCGATTTAGTTCTGGATGTGTGTACTCGTGCAGCCGTCCCTGCAGCGTAATGATTTGTTTACGCATGTGTCAGTTCTTGCAGTGTGCTGACTCTCGGGAATGTGCTGTCTGTTATGAGACACTGGCATTGCTCTTTTTTGTCAACATACCTTCTGAGCAGTGCAAAAGGAGAGCGAGTACTTCTTGTCATATTGAATAATGGCTCTCATTTTTGCTTGATAATGCACCTTCAAAATCTTTATAAATTACCACGTGTTCACCTTTCTGTGGAGTCAGGCAGCTCTGCTTTATGTGAAACTGAGTTCCACGCTGTTGCGCTGATCTGATATACTCATAAAAATAATTTTCAGCCCATATTAAACTATTCATATTTGTTAGCTGGATTACATTTCTAGTGATTATCTTAAAGATGAATCTGTCTGACAAAGTAACACAGAGTTCAATGTTGTTTTGCATTTAAAGTTAACCCGTATAGCTCACACATAGTTTCAGTAGACCTGTACACTAATTATGTAAGAACATTTCATTAAACAACATGTCTGTTATGTTTTGCATGGGGATTTTGTTGTTTTTCTGTTTAACTTGTTGTGTGCTCCTTTTACCCCTCACTACTCTGTCTTTCTGTCTCTGCAGGGCTGGTGTGTGACAGGGGGGCGTGGCTGGTTACTCCTGGCTGCAGATGAGGCACACCTGTCCCCACTCACTTGATTACCTGCTCTTTAAGAGCCTGGCCCTCACCTCACTTCTCTGCCAGAGTATTTTTCATGCTGTCCCGCGGTCCGGAGTGCCTTTCTGCAGCCTGGAGTCTGTTGTAGTTAGTTAAGGAGTTCTTTTTGAGTTTTGGTCGGAAACGTTTTCCCGCAGCTTTGTTTTTGGTTTACTACGGCCAGCCAAGCTCCCTGTCGTCAGTACCTGCCTTGGATTACCTTGTTTATTAAACTTTTTGAAACTTTATTTTTGTCAGTCTCTGCTTTGGGGTCCCAGTAGTATCTAAACGTCACAGAATACTCTGGCCAATATGGACCCCGCAGAGAATGAGAGACTCAGGGAAGCGCTTGCTGCTCAAGGGGTAATGATAGGGCAACATGACAGAGCTCTGCAGAGAGTTATGGAAGCGATTCGGGATTTAACCGCCGGTGTGACCAACATCGGAGGCCGTATGGAACAGGTCGCAGCACATCTCTCCACACTCCCGCCGACTGCCGATGCTCAAGCTACAGACCCTGCTCCTCCACCTCAAGCTGATCCAGAACGACAGCCCTGCAATCCTCGTGAGCCCTTTATCCCCACACCCGTCAGGTATTCAGGAGATTTAGGGTCTTGTAGTCAGTTCTTACACCAGTGTAGTCTTGTGTTTGAGCAACAGCCTTTCACTTATTCCACTGATAGAACTAGGGTTGCTTTCATCATGAGCCTACTGAGTGATAAAGCAGCAGCATGGGCCCTTGCCATATCTAACAGCAACTCGCCTATTAGTCAGTCTCTGTCGTCTTTTACTGCAGAGATGCGTAGAGTGTTTGATCATCCAGTGAGGGGGAAGGAGGCTGGTAAAAGACTCCTTTCACTCCACCAGGGTTCAGGCTCTGTTGCTGATTTTGCTATTGATTTCCGCATTCTTGCAGCTGAGAGCGGTTGGGGAGACATGGCTTTGCTGGGAATTTTTTATAAGGGGCTTAATGATGAGTTAAAGGATGAACTAGCTGTTAGGGATGAAACCTCCTCCTTAGAGGAGTTGATTTCTCTAGCGATACGACTAGATAACCGCCTCCGCGAGAGGCGTAGGGAGAGATCAGGAAAACATAGCTCCACCTCCTTTCCCCCTCCGTCCAAGTTTCCTAGTCGGCCGGCATTCTCTGGACCTTCTCGCCATCCTCCTGACTCCGGGCCTCCCAGACCTTCTCCAGATACCCAGGTCTCTCCCTTCTTTATGGAGGAGCCCATGCAGCTGGGAAGGATGACGCTTACTCCATCAGAACGTCAACGCCGTCTTCGTCAGAGACTCTGCTTCTACTGTGGCCAGGCTGGTCACGTCAGCGCCGGTTGTCCCTCTCTGCCAAAAGACATGGCTCATCAGCGACAGGGGGAGCACTGATGAGCCACACTTCTATCAACTCAGCCTCCTCCAACCGCATCCCAGTCAAAGGTACTATTTCCTGGTCTCAGAACTCTGTTCCGCTGCAGGTCTTGATTGATTCTGGTGCGGATGACAATTTCATTGACTCTGACTTTGTGATGCAGTCTAAACTTCCTTTTGAGCCTCTTCCAGAACCTAAGGATGTGTTTGCCTTAGATGGGAGACTCCTAGCCCAAGTTACTCACCGTACTGCTCCAGTTTCCCTCAAGATCTCTGGCAACCATCACGAGATAATCTCCCTGTACCTTATCCCCTCACCCATGTCGCCACTCGTTTTAGGTTTTCCGTGGTTGAAGCTCCATAACCCCCACATAGATTGGGCCAACTCGTCTATCATTAACTGGAGTTTATTCTGTCACTCTCATTGCTTACACTCTGCTGTACCCCCCACAGTTACTAGAGCACCAGACCCCCTCAAACCCATTGATCTCACCTCTGTACCCCCTGAATATCACAGTGTCAAGGAGGTTTTCAGCAAGGACCACGCCCTATCCTTGCCGCCTCACCGGCCCTACGATTGTGCCATAGATTTGCTCCCTGGCACCCCCTTTCCGTCTAGTAAACTGTACAATATCTCTAGGCCATGGAGAGTTACATCTCTGACTCACTCGCTGCTGGGCTTATTCGCCCCTCTTCATCGCCTATGGGCGCAGGTTTCTTTTTTGTGGACAAGAAGGATAAGACCCTACGCCCTTGCATAGACTACAGAGGGCTTAATGAGATCACAGTCAAGAACAAGTACCCCCTTCCACTCATAGACTCAGCCTTTGTTCCCCTTCATGAAGCCACCATCTTCACTAAGTTGGATCTTCGCAATGCGTACCACTTGGTGAGAATAAGGGAGGGGGATGAGTGGAAGACTGCATTCAATACTCCCAGGGGACATTTTGAGTATTTAGTAATGCCTTTTGGGTTAACGAACGCACCTGGGGTTTTTCAAGCTATGATTAATGATGTATTGCGTGACATGTTAAACAGGTTTGTTTTTGTGTACCTTGATGACATCCTTATCTTCTCTCGCACTCTTCAGGAGCATGTCCAGCATGTTAGGCTGGTACTGCAGAGACTTCTTGAGAACAGACTGTACGTTAAGGCTGAGAAGTGCGAGTTTCATGCCTCTTCTGTGAGTTTCCTGGGTTTTATCGTCGACAAGGGACAATTAAGGACTGACCCCGCCAAGGTCCAAGCAGTGACCGAGTGGCCCACTCCCTCTAACAGGAAGCAGTTGCAAAGGTTTCTGGGCTTTGCCAACTTTTATAGAAGGTTTATTCGGGACTATAGTAGGGTAGCAGTGCCTCTGACTAAACTCACCTCTGTCAAGTTGCCTTTTGAGTGGTCTCCTGCAGCTGAGGCAGCTTTTGTAAAACTGAAATGTCTGTTTGCCACTGCTCCTGTGCTCTCTCATTCTGATCCAGGGGTCCAGTTTGTGGTGGAGGTGGATGCCTCTGATTCTGGAGTGGGGGCAGTTTTATCCCAGCGTTCCCCCGCAGACCAGAAGCTCCACCCTTGTGCGTTCTTCTCTCGTCGGCTGACCCCTGCTGAGAGGAATTACGACGTTGGTAATCGGGAGTTGCTGGCAGTGGTTCTGGCCCTTCAAGAATGGAGGCACTGGCTGGAGGGAGCCAACCATCCTTTTATAGTATGGACGGACCATAAGAATTTGTCTTACCTTCGCTCTGCACGCAGGCTCAACTCACGCCAGGCTCGGTGGGCTCTCTTCCTGGGACGGTTCAACTTCACCTTGACCTACCGGCCTGGCTCCAGGAATGTGAAGGCCGACGCCTTGTCCCGGCAGTTCGCTTCCCCAGTGGAGGACTCAAGGGATGCAACCATTCTGCCATCTTCCTGTGTCGTGGGAGCAGCTAGATGGGAGATTGAAAGGGTGGTCCAGGAGGCCCAGGAGGACCATCCAGCGGCTCAGGATTGTCCACCAGACCGGCTGTTCGTTTCCCCCGATGTTAGATCTCCAGTGCTCCAGTGGGGACACACGTCCAAAGTTGCCTGCCATGCAGGTTTTCATCGGACCCTGGCTCTAATTCGACAACGCTTCTGGTGGCCCACTATGTCCGCAGACACGAAGGAGTATGTCTCAGCTTGTTCCGTCTGTGCCCGCAGCAAGGCCTCACATCAGGCCCCCGCTGGCCTTCTTCGCCCACTTCCCATTCCCCACCGGCCCTGGTCCCACATTGCGGTGGATTTTGTGACTGGTCTCCCACCATCAGACGGGAACGACACGTATTCTGACCATCGTTGACCGTTTCTCTAAGGCTGTGCACTTTGTCCCCCTGCCTAAACTACCTTCTGCCCTCGAGACTGCCACTCTTCTCACCCAGCATGTTTTTAGGCTGCATGGTATCCCTCAGGATATTGTTTCAGACAGGGGTCCGCAGTTTTCCTCCCAAGTTTGGAAGGCCTTTTGTCGGGCATTGGGGGCGTCGGCCAGTTTGTCCTCTGGGTACCATCCCCAAACCAATGGCCAGACGGAGCGGGCAAATCAGGACCTGGGAACGGCTCTTCGTTGTGTTGCCTCTCGAAACCCAGCCTCATGGTCTCTTCATCTGCCATGGGTTGAGTACGCCCACAACTCCCTGGTGTGCTCTGCCACAGGTATGTCACCCTTTATGGCTTCCAACCTCCCCTTTTCCCGGTTCAAGAGAGAGAGGTGGCAGTTCCCTCAGTACAGGGGCATCTTCGGCGAGCCCGCAGAGTCTGGCGTGAAGCCCGGGCAGCTCTTACCCGCACCTCCGCCCGGAACCAGAGGATGGCGGATCGTCATCGACGACCAGCTCCGGATTACCAACCGGGCCAGAAGGTTTGGCTTTCCTCCCGTGACATCCCTCTTCAAACGGATTCTCGGAAACTCACATTGGACCTTGGACCTTATGAGATAGAACGGGTCATCAATCCTAGTGTGGTTAGGCTTAAGTTGCCTCTTGCCTTGAAGGTGCACCCCACTTTTCATGTGTCACTCCTTAAGAGAGTTTCCTGCAGCCCTCTTTGCCCTCCAACCAAACCCCCTCCACCCCCCCGGCTCATCGACAACCACCCGGCCTTCACTGTACGGAGGTTGCTGAAGGTTCGAAGGTGGGGCCGTGGATACCAGTATTTAGTGGATTGGGTGGGGTATGGGCCAGAGGAGCGACAATGGGTTTCTCGCTCGCTGATTTTGGACCCAAAACTCTTGAGAGACTTTTATGTCCGTTTCCCGGATAGTCCTGGTAGGCCGCCAGGAGGCGTCCTTTGAGGGGGGGGTACTGTTATGTTTTGCATGGGGATTTTGTTGTTTTTCTGTTTAACTTGTGTGCTCCTTTTACCCCTCACTACTCTGTCTTTCTGTCTCTGCAGGGCTGGTGTGTGACAGGGGGGCGTGGCTGGTTACTCCTGGCTGCAGATGAGGCACACCTGTCCCCACTCACTTGATTACCTGCTCTTTAAGAGCCTGGCCCTCACCTCACTTCTCTGCCAGAGTATTTTTCATGCTGTCCCGCGGTCCGGAGTGCCTTTCTGCAGCCTGGAGTCTGTTGTAGTTGGTTAAGGAGTTCTTTTTGAGTTTTGGTCGGAAACGTTTTCCCGCAGCTTTGTTTTTGGTTTACTACGGCCAGCCAAGCTCCCTGTCGTCAGTACCTGCCTTGGATTACCTTGTTTATTAAACTTTTTGAAACTTTATTTTTTGTCAGTCTCTGCTTTGGGGTCCCAGTAGTATCTAAACGTCACAATGTCATTGTGACATCTTTATCTCAGAAGTGAGTAACCCGTATGCAATCAAATATATGCTCTCTATAAGACAAATAGGTTTTAAATAAATGATTTATAAAAGTACAAATATGGTCAAATACATTACATTTATATTTCTTGTTTATTTTCAACTTTGTTGTATACGGAAACAAAATGCAGCCCGTTTTTATTATTTTGTACTTTTACTTGAGTAACATTTTGAAGACATGAGTTTAACTTGTAAGAGAGTATTACTACACTATGGTACTTCTACTTTTATTCAAGTACAAGACCTGAGTACTTCTACCGGCTCTGTTTAAAGGGATTTGTAGAAGTATTTTGGGCATGCCCCTTACTTGATTGTTGTTGGAAACTACCCCAAGGGCAATACAGACCAAAATTATAATGTTATTTAGAAACAACCTGAGGCAGAAAAACGTTTACCAGCACAGCCTGCATTATTTATTCACGACTTGTGATTCAATCGACCTAACAAATGTGAGGATGACCCAGACTTAGTCTGCATTAGCTGTGTTTTGGTCGCCACCATTTCGCTATCTGGATTTGGCTGTCTATTGGTGCTTGACAGGTTTCATCCAGCTGTTGGTTTGGAGCATTTTAGCTACAACAGCTGCCTGCTGCTGCTGGATGCAGGGTTGATATGAACAGTGAGAATGAACCGTAGTGTAAAAGTGTCAGGAAAACCAAAACAATGAGTTTAAATTAGCTAGGGAGTAGGGTGATAATCGCCTGCAGCTTCTTCACTGCAACCAACAGCTTTAAGTTGTGTTCCATCATAGCACTTAGTAGAGTTCCGAGCTGTCCAGTCCAACACATACATGTGAAAGTGATTAATGTACACTGTATTCTCCCCCTGCCTTTGTAGCTCATTACATGAAATTTGAACTTCTCATCATCATTGTCATAAATTAAGTCGTTATTCAGCTTTATCCTCCAATGACAACGACCGTGTATTGAAACCCTGCCAACTCCCATTGACTCTGCCATTACTCAACCTTCAGATAAGGATCACCGGTCAGGATAAGTGCAGATAAAGGCGGAGAACGACATTATTCAACAGCGTGAATAATTGAAGAGCCTGAAGTCCATTTCCGAAAAAGAAGAGGAAGACTGTATCGGAGACTTTCCTTATCGGTGGCACCGTGGGTCGTCACCCCCGACACAGACATCTGCCTCTGTCCAGGCCTCGTGCTGGGTGAAGGAGGACAGGTGGGGCGTCCATCATCCATGCAGAAAGGACAGAGGAACCTTTAAGTCAGCAGGATCCATTGTTCAATGAAGGTCAGTTGTAAGGTGGGAATGAAATAAGGCCACACCGGGGAGAGTGATAATTGCTCATCACGGCGAAGGTTTCTGATTCACTGCCATACACTTCATCATGTCCTCTCAACGAGCACTCCACTTCTGCTTAAGACAAGGCAAGGCAAGTTTATTTATATAGCACCTTTCAACACAAGGCAATTCAAAGTGTTTTACCAAAAACGAAAGACATTAAGAAAATGGCATTTAAAATCAGTCATTAAAAAGCAAAGATAATAAAATAAACATTAAAAGAAAAAATACATGGATAAAAGTTACAGTGCAGTTTAAGATGTAAATAGTTCAATTAGAAGCAGCGGCAAAAAGAAAAGTCTTCAGTCTGGATTTAAAAGTAGTCAGAGTTGCAGCGGACCTGCAGGTTTCTGGGAGTTTGTTCCAGATATTTGGAGCATAATAACTAAACGCTGCTTTACCATGTTTAGTTCTGACTCTGGGGACAGAAAGATGACCAGTCCCTGAAGACCTGAGAGATCTGGATGGTTCATAATTTAGCAGGAGATCAGAAATGTATTTTGGGCCTAAACCATTCAGTGCTTTATAAACCAGCAGCAGTATTTTGAAATCTATTCTTTGACACACAGGAAGCCAGTGTAAAGACTTCAGAACAGGAGCGATGTGATCCACTTTCTTAGTGTTAGTGAGGACTCGAGCAGCAGCGTTCTGAATTAGCTGCAGCTTTCTAATAGATTTTTTAATGAGACCTGTGAAGACACCATTGCAGTAGTCGAGTCTACTGAAGATAAAAGCATGGACAAGTTTTTCCAAATCCTGCTGTGACATTAGTCTTTTAATCCTAGATGTTCTTTAGGTGATAGTAGGCTGATTTAGTAACTGTTTTAATGTGACTGTTGAAACTCAGGTCAGAGTCCATGACTACACCTAGATTTCTAACAAGGTCACACTGTTTACATTTTGGCAGCGCACAGTCTCCGTAAACCAATCTAAAGGTTGCGGTCTTTGAAAAAGAACATCACTCGCAGGAGAAGAACCACGAGTTGTACTGGAGTCATCAGGGTTGACGGTAAATGTACACACACATCTACTCATCCCCGCTGATTTTCCACCATGCTGATTTCAAACTGCAGATGTTTCCAGTCAAATATTCTCCCAACAAAATGTTCCCGTTTGTTCCCTGCATACGAAAAAAATGTATTCTAATATCTTAGTCTGGTTTACAGACTTCAACATTTAATGTTCATTACAAATATAGTTTTAAGACGCAATATTTTAGGGACAGAATATTTACTAATATGGCACATTTCACTACATTTCCAGTAATATATGCTGTGGCGTGTTTCAATCAAAATGTCGATGTCAATGTCTGCATCCAAAGATTATTTTCATTTTGAAATGTACTATGTGGGAAAACTGTGAAAATGCCCATCATGATATTCAAGCCCAGAACCAATGCTTTATCCAATCACTCCAGAATTGAAATATATTAAATTCACAGTTATATGAAAAGAATACAAGCTGCAAATCCTCATATTTGGATAGGTGGAACCAAGAAATATTTGCCAATTAAAGTAAAATAGTTTGCTTTCCATCACACACAAATAGAAATCTGTGTTTGATGTGGTTTAGAAGTAAAACACAGAGTACGAAGGTAAAACAGGAAGGATCCACATAAATAATAACATGTATAATTTTGAAGCCCCAAGTGTGTACTTTTAGATGTTTTGTTGTTCCAGTGATGTGATTGGTCCTGTGTGATGAGGGGTGTTTTACATCAAATTTATGAGACGGTCATGGTGGTGTCAAATATAATTATGGTGATGATGGTTATGTTTAGGTAATATAAAAACCTTGATTATGATTAATAGTGTGGTTAACAATGAGCTATAAACATCAACATCAGTCTTTTGGGTGCATTCTTTCCTGATTTTTTCTAAATATATCACATGTATGTGTCCAAATATATAACAATTTAAAGGATGTCAAGAAATGGTGAGATTTAGGTTTTTGTACCACTTCACATAACATTTACTGATATGCTCCCACTCAGCATGTTGTGGTAAGAAATGTTGTCAGGCTAAGTGATGAGGGGCTGAGTTGTATATAGATACAATTAATGCAGTCAAAATATTATAAGCCAATATTGCAGTTTGAGGAATTCTTGGATAAGCTTGAGTGAATATTTGCCACATCACATTTGTCTTATTTTTGTATCCAAGTCTTCTTCCACTGCTAATCATTGATGCTGAAGAATGAAGAATTAACGGTTTCTCCTCCATCAATTATGAATCTTTTATAATGACGTTCAAGAACCCTAACAGGGTTTTTCCCATGCTTTCGCTCATTATTTGATTTGAAATGTCTGCTGCAGGCTTCTCTGATTGTGTAGCGGCTGACATTTGTTTTTGTGCTGTGGTGCGTTCAGAGCTGTGTCCAACCTCTTGATACTGATGATCAGCAGCCTTTTTTATTGGAAGAGAGGACTGAATTCATCCTACTCATGTTGTTTAGTTCCTGTTTGACATTGGGGCTTGATTTGTATCAAAGCTTGTAAATGGTGTTCAGCCACCAAAACGTTTACTGATACTGGAACCAAAACCTATCTTCTAAAAAACAAACAGTACATTCCCTGTAGGCCTGTAGGAAAAAAAGGACATTTGATTTGTTGGGCTGTGTTCAGGTTTTGCAATTTTTTTGATCCAATCAGTGACCAGTATTTACAGAGAGAATATATCAGATATCAATGTGCTGCAGCAAAAATCACATGCACCTGTCAATCTGCATGCTCCAAAAATGCATGCTTCCTTCTGTCTCTACTCTACATTTGAGCTCAAGGGCGGACACATCAGTCATATTTGTAATTAACTTTCATCCAACTTAAGGCGCCAATGCCTTATGCTTCAAATGTAGTGCTCGTCGGATCATAAAAATGTGCCTGAGACCATCTCCTCCAACACTTTGCTCACAACATTTATAATATTCAATAACCATAAATTCTGCAAGAATTCCCACTTCATGCAGCAATTGGGCGGATGTGCAGAGATCAGAAAGTAGGCAGGCTTTGAAATGAAGCTCTCATTTTTCATTGTTCACACAACACATGCTTTTCTGTGTGTTTAAAGATGGTCTGTGTCTCACTCTTCTCAATGATTGAATTGTCGCATTAAAATCAGAGGAAGGAATACAGACAAACGCACACAAACACCCACTCTGGTGGATGTGTGGAGAACGGCAACACATGGGCATGGAGGAACTGGAGTCGAGAGATAACAGCCCGGGGCAAAGCATAATCCATGGAGGGGATCTCGGGCGGATGGCCGGGGGGCAAGGCAGAGTTTGAGGAGGGGGTGTCGGGCGGACGGCCCGGGGGCAAGGCAGAGTTTGAGGAGGGGGTGTCGCGCGGGCGGCCGGCCCAGGGGCAAGGCAGAGTTAGAGGAGGGGTCTCGCACGGGCGGCCAGGGGGCAAGGCAGAGTTCGAGGAGGGGGTCTCTGGCGGACGGCCCGGGGGCAATGCAGAGTTCGAGGAGGGGGTCTCGGGCGGACGGCCCGGGGGCAAGGCAGAGTTCGAGGAGGGGGTCTCGGGCGGACGGCCCGGGGGCAAGGCAGTAGTTCGAGGAGTCAGGGGGCCGGGCTCGAGGGCGAAGACCGCACAGCTCCGGAGGCCGGACAGGACCCGGTGTCGGTGGGACAGGCGTAGACGGGATCCTGGACATGACCTGGGCTGGTGTCAATGGGACCACCAATGCAACAGGGCAAGGAGTAGGCAGGGCCCCCGGCGGAAGAGGACAAGGAGTTGGCAGGACCCCCGGCGAGACAGGTGATGGTGGGGCCTCCAACGGGGCAGGACACAGGGTTGGCAGGACCCCCGGCAAAAGAGTAGTCGGCGGAACCCCCAACGGGACAGGACACAGGGTTGGCAGGACCCCCGGCAGGAGAGTAGTCGGCGGGGCCCCAAACGGGACAGGACACAGGGTTGGCAGGACCCCCGGCAGGAGAGTAGTCGGCGCGGCCTCCAACGGGACAGGACATAGGGTTGGCAGGACCCCCGGCAGAAGAGTAGTCGGCGGGGCCCCCGACGGCACAGGACATAGGGTTGGCAGGACCCCCGGCAGAAGAGTAGTCGGCGGGGCCCCCGACGGCACAGGATATAGGGTTGGCAGGACCCCCGGCAGAAGAGTAGTCGGCGGGGCCTCCAACGGCACAGGACATAGGGCCGGCAGGACCCCCGGCAGAAGAGTAGTCGGCGGGACCCCCAACGGGACAGGACATGGAGTTGGCAGGACCCCCAGCGGAACCTCCAACGGCACTTGAGTAGGGACTTGAGTAGGGATTTGAGTAGCGACTAGAGAAGGGACTTGAGTAGGGATTGGAGAGGGGACTTGAGATGGAACTCGAGAGGTGACTTGAGAGGGGACTCGAGAAGGAACTCGAGAGGACACTCCAGAGGCTTGAGAGGGAACTCGAGAGGTGACTTGAAAGGAGGCTTGAGAGGGAACTCGAGAGGTGACTTGAGCGGGGACTCGAGCGGTGACTTGAGAAGGAACTCGAGAGGGGACCTGAGAAGGAACTCGAGAGGGGACTCGAGAGGAGACAGGAGAGGGAACTCGAGAGGAGACTCGAGAGGGGACCTGAGAAGGAACTCGAGAGGAGACCCGAGAGGGGACCTGAGAAGGAACTCGAGAGGGGACTCGAGAGATGACTTGAGAAGGAACTCGAGAGGGGACTCGAGAAGGAACTCGAGAGGGGACTCGAGAGGTGACTCGAGAGGGAACGCGAGAGGTGTCTCGAGAGGAAACTCGAGAGGTGACTTGAAAGGAGACTTGAGAGGAGACTCGAGAGGTGACTTGAGACGGTCGGTACGCCGACAGGACTCGGGGAGCTGGCTTCGGCCGGAGAGCCAACAGGAGACAAGGTGCTGGAGTCGGCCGGTACGCCGACAGGACACGGGGAGCTGGCGTCGGCCGAAGAGTCAACAGGTGATGAGGAGCCGGATTCGGGACCATGGCTGCTGGGCCCGGTACTTGAGCCGGAACCATGGCCGGAACTGGGGCCGGAACCATGGCTCTATGGGCCGGTTCTGGAGCAGGGACCATGGCTGCTGGGGCCAGGACTGAGGCTGGAACCATGGCTGCTGGGGCCAGGACTGAGGCTGGAACCATGGCTGCTGGGGCCAGAACTAGGGCAGGAACCATGGCTGCTGGGCCCAGACCTAGGGCTGGAACCATGGCTGCTGGGGCCACGGCTAGAATCCTGGCCTTGCGTCTCCTAGAGACCTTTTGGAGGCTCCGTGGACCTCCATAAGAGGTGGCAAGGCGGGATCCCAAGAAGGGGTTTGAGGCTTGAGGCTGGCACTCAGGGCTGCTAGTAAACATTCTTAGCTTCTCAGGCAACAAGCTCCTAAGCCAGGGCCTGCTGTCAACCTCCCTGCGTGCCTCGTTAAGGGCAGCCTCTTTGGCCTCTCTGGATGAGGCCCTCCTCCAGTCATTGAAAATACACTCCAGATTGTATTTAAGCTCATAAAGCTCTTGGCTAAATGAAAAAACTGCTGGGTCCATACTGGTCTGTTCGTACTATCAGGTTTGGGGAAAATAGGACCCAAGTGCAGTTAAAAAATAAAAAAAAGCTTCGTTAACAAAAAGCGAGCTTTATTATAAAAAGCCGAAGGCATGAAAAAAACAAGAAACTAATTAACAGAAACAAAACCGGGGAACACGACAGACAGGAACAAACTTACATACGGGAACAGGCAGGAGACACGGACAAGCATGGTCCCTGCTTAATAGATGAGAATAAGAATAATGCAAGATTTCTTTTCAGCACTGTAGCCAGAATGACAGAGAGCCACAGCTCGATTGAGCCTTCTATTCCCATAGCACTCAGTAGTAATGATTTTATGTGCTTTTTTAACGATAAAATTGTTACTCTTAGAAACAAAATTAATGACCTCTTGCCTTTGACCAGTATAGTGTTATCAACAGCTCCCGGAAACGTAAGTTCTAGTATTACACTAGATAGTAAACTAGAATGCTTTTCAGCCATAAACCTTGAACAATTAAATTCAATGATTCTCTCTTCTAAACCATCAACGTGCATGTTAGACCCAATTCCAACTAAGCTGTTGAAGGAAGTTGTTCCATTAATTAGCACTTCTTTATTAAATATTATGAATATGTCTTTATTATCAGGCTATGTTCCACAATCATTCAAAGTAGCAGTGATAAAACCGCTTCTTAAAAAGCACAACCTCGATCCAGAGGTTTTAGCCAACTATAGACCTATTTCTAATCTTCCGTTCCTCTCAAAAATTCTTGAGAAAGCGGTCGCAAAACAGTTGTGTGATTACTTAAAAAACAATGATTTATTTGAAGATTTTCAGTCTGGCTTTAGAACACATCATAGCACAGAGACAGCTCTGGTTAAAGTCACAAATGACATTCTAATAGCCTCAGACAAGGGACTTGTCTCTATTCTTGTTTTGCTCGATCTCAGTGCTGCATTCGATACTATCGACCATGATATCCTATTGCAAAGACTAGAGCACTTAGTTGGCATACAGGGAACTGCTTTAGGCTGGTTTAGGTCCTATCTATCTGAACGTTCTCAGTTTGTACGTGTTAACGATGAATCTTCCACGCAAACCAAAGTTAGCCATGGAGTGCCACAGGGCTCAGTGCTCGGACCTATTTTGTTCACATTATATATGCTTCCGTTAGGCAATATTATAAGGAATCATTCTGTAAACTTTCATTGTTATGCGGATGATACTCAACTATATTTATCAATCAAGCCTGATGAAATTAATCATCTAAATAAAATTCAAGACTGCCTTAAGGACTTAAAAACGTGGATGACCTTAAACTTTTTTATATTAAACACGACCAAAACTGAAGTTATTGTACTTGGCCCGAAGAATCTACGAAACAAATTATCTAAAGATATACTAACTATGGATGGCATTAATTTGGCCTCCAGTGAGACTGTAAGGAATCTTGGTGTTATATTTGATCAGGATTTATCCTTTAACGCCCACATAAAATCAATTTCAAGGACCGCCTACTCCCATCTACATAACATTGCAAAAATCAGGCATATCTTGCCTCAAAACGATGCAGAGAAACTAGTCCATGCATTTGTTACTTCTAGGCTGGATTATTGTAACTATTTATTATCAGGGAGTACCAAGAAGTTAGTCAAGTCGCTTCAGCTGATTCAAAATGCTGCAGCTCATGTACTAACCAGAGTTAGGAAAAGGGACCACATTACTCCTGTTCTGGCTGCCTTAAACTGGCTCCCTATAGAACACAGGATATAATTTACAATTCTTCTTCTCGCCTACAAAGCCCTTAATGGGCAGGCGCCATCTTACCTTTAAGAACTCATTATACCCTACTGTCCTACTAGGGCATTGCGTTCCAAGAATGCAGGGTTGTTGGTTGTTCCTAGAGTCTCTAAAAGTACAATGGGAGCCAGAGCCTTTTCTTATCAAGCTCCACATTTGTGGAATCAGCTTCCAGTTTGTGTTCGGGCGGCAGACACCCTATCCGTTTTTAAGAGTGCGCTTAAGACCTTCCTTTTTGATAAAGCTTATAGTTAGGGCTGATTAGATTCAGCCCCTAGTTTTGCTGATATAGGCTTAGTTTGTCGGGGGACATCTTACTTCTTCCTTCTCTCTGTCTATACCTGTGTACTCTCATGTTCCGATTAACCCAGCTTCCCCAAATTTCTTTCTTTTTGGTGTCTTTATACGCCGGGATCCAGAGTCATGGATGATCCTGCGGTCCTGTGTCCTGGATGATCGTGAGCCCTGGATCGTGAGTCGTGGCTGTGGTCCTGGATCATCGGTCCTGGATGGATATCCTCGTGGATTCATCTTCCTATTATACACACATGCATTTCCAAACATTTGGACTACCTATGTTGCAAATGTATTATCTTTTCAATTTACACACGGCATCTATTGCACGTCTGTCCGTCCTGGGAGAGGGATCTCTCCTCTGTTGCTCTCCCTGAGGTTTCTCCCATTTTTCCCTTTAAACTGTGGGTTTTCTCCGGAAGTTTGTCCTTGTACAATGTGAGGGTCTAAGGACAGAGGGTGTCGTATTGTCATACTGTGTATACATTCTGTACACACTGTGAAGACCACTGAGACAAATGTAACATTTGTGATATTGGGCTATATAAATAAACCTTGATTGATTGATTGACAAGCATGGGTGACAGTGACATGAAATGATGACGAACAGACATGGAGCACAGGGGAAGACAAGACTAAATACACAGAAGGGTAATCACAGGACAAGACACAGCTGGGAAGGGGAGGAGAAACACAAGGGCAACAGGTGAACACACTCAGACAATTAGACACACAAGGGAAACTAACGACAGGGAGGAGGGACCAGACATTATACAAAGAGGAAAACATTTCAAAACAAAGGTGGAAAACATAAATCCAAAACCATGACAAATAGGTGATTAGGACAGTGAGGCAACAAAATAGTAAATCTAAATAAAATAAAGCAAACATTTGAAACTATACATTACAAAAAAATGTTGCAGAAAAACGTTGGTGACTTTCCTCAAAGTGGTGAAGTGTGAAGCACATTTCAAGAGATCAGTGAGCAAATACCTCATGGTATAATCATATCGGATTTGTGTATTGTCAGTGCTATTTATTAAGTGTGTGTCAGGACAAATTCCTTGTATATCTACTGCCAATCAAATGTACCTTCAGGTATATAAAAGCAACCTGAAGCTAAACCTGATTTCATGTTGATTATACCACAGCACTAGATGGATGTATTGAAAGTGATCCGGGCTTTGCTAGATCAAATGAGACTACTGAGCTTTTCTTCCTCATGCAATTAAAAAAATCTCCCTAGGCATCTTAAACTTGTAGAAAAGTCTTAATGTAACCTCTGGCTTACACCTACAGTGGCTGAGAAGCTATACAGTGACGTGCAGCTCCTCGACAAGTCACTTTAACTTCTAAAAAAACATCAGACTAGACAAGATGTGATTAAAATCTGTATGTATTACAATTTATATTTAATAAATGCATGGGCTCAAACAGTTGCAAATACTGGGAAAAGCAGTAGCTTCCAGATTCAGATCCAAATCTCAGGGTGACATTTTCAATCCAGGCCTTCTGCCGCCCTGTGTGATTTGAGCTCACAGTGTTTTACAAATTCACATACTATCATCCTCAGTCCGGATCGGCTGACAATTGGTAAGTGAATAACTGTGACCTTTTCACAACTGAAGTGGTTAACTCAAGCATGCTACAATTAAATGTTCCTTCTTTCCTATTTTTTTCCTCCTGTGTAAGGCAGAAGCTGGTAAGAGGCTTGGACACAACTAAACACCACATGCAGAGAACACAGAGAACCAAAGTCTTAGTTTACACACTGGCTCACTTCCCAGGCAAAACACAGCTTTTTTACTGATATTGTTTTCTTGCTCCCGGTGTTATTTCAGCTCTATTCCTTTCTTTGATTAATATAGTCTTTCCTTGTTTCTGATGAATAAGCGGAGGAGATAAGTGAACAATAACAGATCAGTTATCCCTGAAGAAGCCACTGTTATTTTGCCTTTTCCAATAAGCAAATACTTGATCCCAAATAATTAGTTTCATATTTTTGGATGAAACACATATCAAAGCCCTCCTGTTTCCTATTAAGACCAATTATTTCAATAGGAATTGACATCATCTGGTGTCCAAGGTGGGCCAGTAAAGCAACAGCACAATCCTTGCCTACCCGCTGGCATGCATGCAAATTCTTCGCTTTAGTCTGCACCAAGAATTGCCAACAAACGATTATTATGGGACGCAGCAGAAACAGCTGGCTGGTTCTGAGGGGGAAAAAGAAAACAAATGCATTGAATTCCCAAGAAAGAAGCCTGTTATTAATTACAAAAGGGTTGACGGGGATGGCTTGAATCTCCTGAGCCTCGGAAAGCAGGGGGATCAAAGAAGAAATGAGGGGTGACAAATAACCTGCGGCCTGAGACTGCTGGATTTCAAGTGGTGAAGTGATAGGACAGGTGAGAGAGGGAGGGAAATATTTATAACATACTATACTAAAAGATGAATGGACAGAGAGATTTATCAATGTGGTTATTCCACATCTGCACCCTGTCATTAAGAAACTTACAGTTTTTATAAAAGAGTGGCAGTAAATGAAAGGCACTGTTAGACTGCACTGATTTAGACCAGAATATAATTTCTCTTGCAGTTACAGCATCCACAAAAGTAATTGCTCACAAGTGTCTCACCCAGCTATTTTCCTCAGAATTATAATGGCATCGCTGACAAAGGGCAACTGGGGCAGCCTATTTTTCAGTTTGAGTCTCTGTTATTATTCGCCCGGTTCAATGTGTCACTAGTGTGCTGTCAATGGAGCTGTCAGTTAGACAAGCTTGGGCTTTTGGTGAATAGAAATCTGCCACACGTACGTTCCACCCAAACACAGGAAATAGTGTCCCCCCCTTCTTTTCCAAACATGTGATCTCTGCTTGTTTCAGACGCCAGACCCAGCATGATGTCCTGACCACCATTTACACACGTCATCAAAAAAGCACAGTTAGGGATCGGTTTAATTATTTGTCTTTTAACCGATTCATTTAAATAAATCTGCCATACAGACATAAATCAGAGAAAAACCGTTGGAACTATAAAAGTATCAGAAATCTTGAATATTATTCATTTCATATCCTTTTCAGAGAACTTTAATAGGTTTTTATGTTACCCTTTGCTACACTGATATCTCAGATATCTCAAACCTGAATCAAAGCTCATTGCGGGCAGACTGTGAAACAAACAAAAAAGGAACATCTGAGCTAAATCAAAGAAACTGCCAGCGTTGTGACAAGCGATAGAAATCATTCATCCTGTTTCACCGACTAGTCACGGTATCTTCTAAAGCGGAGAGACACAAGATTTAATTCCAGCTTTATTTCTACCTGCTCGTGCAACTTCTACATACTTTGAAGAAGAGTTTTAGATGATTTAATTATTTTGGATTAAGTAGTTTATTTGTCTTGCAGAGTGGCTTCATGTGTCTGACTGGGTTAAGTGGTTGGAATCTCCAATTTTAGGAGGAATGGTAAACTGGAGTCACGCTGCTTTCACGAGGTTGAGAGGAAATTGAATGAATTCATCACTTCCTTTCTTCTCAGTCATGAGGTTTGTTGCAGATACAGAAGTGATTAAAGACACGGTTATTTCAGAATATAAACAATAAGCATGTGTAGGCTTTGTTGTGCAAATCTGTAACTTATTCCAATACAATGTATGTGGAATAATATAAAGTCTCAACAAAGATGGGATAATCCAAACATTTGCATTCCTTTGTGAAATTGACAGGATGTGATTATTACATGAATCGGACCTGCAGCTTTTTTGTGTTTATTATCTAACGGCAAATGTTAGCTTCTGAAGTTTCTCAAACAATTTGGTATGCAGCTCCATTTAGTGAAACTTATGCTGATAACACTTCAATGGATTCCTGTGCTGTTTTAGCGTGCAGCTCATTCAAACACACAGCTTTTATGTCAACCCATTGATGTTTTCCCAGCTTCATACGAGATTTAACCAAACATTTCTTTCTATGAAGATTTATTATTTATCCTTTTTTTTATCCAAAAACGTCCCATTGAGAAACCATATCTCTTTTGCCAGGAGCTCCTGGTCTTTGGCAACAAAATACAATTTTAATATACAAATACAAGTGGGGAAGGATTACATCAAATGACAAAAAAAACAAAAACATAAGGATTAAGAGACCAAAAGAGTCAAGTTGGGGGACAGAAACACATAGGATAACATTGAACAGGTGGAAATAAACTACTATACAATGGGAAACTTGTATTGAGTTTGCTTCTTGTCAAAGTATGAAATAGTTTGGCCATAAAAAAACGTAATACATTTGTTTTAGAAGCCACTTTCTTTCCTCTTGTGGTCAGAATCAATGCGGGAACAAATATGGGAGCAACCAAACATTGAAAGCTGCCAGCAGATTTAATTTACAGGAATAGGAAACCCCATCTCTACCCCTTAGTATCCTGCCCTGGTGGAGAAACCTTTTTCATATCTTTTTAGGCATCATGTTTTTTGTCATGCTTTACATCTTTAAATCCCCTGCTGCCTCTGCTTCTCGTTGTTTGAGCATTAAATACTCCATGAAAATCGAGGGCAACATTTGGATATGTTACCAAAACCATTTAATAAACCAGAAACAGCAGTTCCCAATTAAAAGCTTTAAAACATCATCAACAAACACCGGCTGGGACTAAGGGTGCCCGAGGTTTGCAGAGCGAATTAATGCTTGGATTTAGAATCATAACTGCTGAATTCCTGTGATAAGCTCAATGAACCGTTTAAATCTAATATGATTTGAGATGATAGCATGTAAATAAAAACAAATGAAAAAAAAGATGGAGAGTTAAATGTATCTACATTGAATATTGGATGAAATACAAATGTTGTGCTCAAGAACAACTTCATTCCTTAACTTTTCATCTAGCGCCACTAGCAGGAACAGCAACATATCAAACCCTGCTTGATGAACATTCATGTTCCCCAGACAATGATCCTTAATTACTTTGGTGATAGCCTGACCTTTCCTGTAGTGATACCATGAGGTGTACAGTTCGCTATTATCAAAAGTCCTCAATAACTATTTAATAGATTGCTGCGACATTTGGAAGTGGAATTTATTGTACCCAAAGAATGAACTGTCACAACTTTGATCACAACATTTTATCAAGTGTCATCATCAGGTGAAGATCTAATTCAATCCAATACTCTGATTAGCGCCTAAATACTGTACCTGCAAAAAATAATGAGATCACATCACCCCCTACTTTCTGTTTTTTAACATATGCCAGTATGCTAACATGTACATTTTCATTTTGAACAGGAAAAGGAATTTAAAAAAAGGGCCCCAGCAGAAGACAGAAGGTTTTCTATTACTTAGGGCAGCCACACGGTATAACTTTATGTCTTTTAAAGCACCCATTAGAGTACTGCATCTTGTTTTCTCCACTGGAAGTGCATCCTGGAGTGCCTTTGTTGCATTTATTTAAGTCATGGGGTCACCAAGGGAGGTCCCCCCTGAGTCTCTGACTACCTACTATACATTCAGTTTAAAGTTCTTGTTACATTGATTGTTGCTTTAGAATAGAAGCTTTCTTGCTCAATGGCAGATAACATAAGCAATGCATTTGGATTATCTGGCCTTCACAGATGCAGATTGGTGGTAACCCTGTGAGCGAATTGATTCTCAGATGGATGACGCCACCGATCCGGACCACAAGACATTTTCCTGCTGATGTCATCAAAACGAGACAGCTACTGCGGAGACCCCAACCTGCTCTCTTATGTCTTTACGTCTGAAGCTCTAAGGAGGATACAAGACCTAAAATCCCACAGCATCAAACATTTAGAAAAATCATTCATGTTTCTATGGACAACAGAGTTTTTCATTTCACAACACTTATTTTATTTTCACTTCTGTCCCTTGGTGATAGTCGCTACGGCACAATTCAATCACAAAAAGAGAAAACACTCATATAACTAATTTTCTTTTAATTGGAATCACGCCCTTCTGGCATTCTCAAGGGGAGCCATCTGTTCCCAAATTCATTTTTGTTCTCTCTTGTCAGTTTTCTCTGTGTAACTGAAATGCTGAACAAAAGGCGTGTTGCTTTGGTTGCTCAATATGCTGACAGAAACATTTCGTAATCTGAAAAATGTTGGATTATGAAAAAAGCAATGAGGTTAAAGCTCACTCATCATCTTTGGTAGCGATTGTGTGGCCATATGTTTCCAATTGCTATGGGGGAGTTATGTCTAATACATTTCAGTCTTATATTTCCTCTGTGAAACCCATCTTTTTTTTGGTGTCACACCATCCTTGCTGTCAGTGAGGAGTACATAGTCCGTGAGAATTAGCCAACATGAGCCAAATTGTTTCCATCTCCTGGAGCACGGGGAATTGGGTCTCACAGGGCTCCTCTGTTTTTGAGGAAAATGTAATTCTAGAGGCCTTGTAATGGATTGGGCTGTCTACTTTTTTGTATTGTCTTTTCAATATCCACCTCAAAGGGCAATAAAGCCTCTCCACACCATTAGGCTCTGAAGGAATGAGTTGATATAAGTCTGCTGGTGACCCCTTTTGTCCTTTCTGAAATGTGGGCTTGAAAGGCAGTGACCTTTGCTCCAGGGCCCTGAAGCTGTACAAAGGAAGCTCTTTCTGGTTATCAATACTCAACAGATCATACAACACCATTCTCTATAAAACAGCATTGTCATTAAGAATTATTCCAACATTCCAACATTATTCTGATAATTATTATCACAAACTTATCACTAACCTTTTCGGAGAGACAAAAGTCTTAAAGGTCCCAGATTATACTGTTTTTCATCAAATGAGGTTAAATTATTAACATAGGTTCAGGAGCTTTTTTTCCTGAAATGTTCAGAATCTCGTTACACATACTGGACACATGTTTATGTGTAAAAGACAGGAACAAGTGGATTTTGCACAATAGGTGACCTTGAATACTTATGTAAACTGAGGTTGTTGCACAATGCAAAGCAAGATCGTTTTTTTATCGATGCACGGAGAACAACACTAACTACACTGAACAAAAATATAAATGCAACACTTTTGTTTTTGCTCCCATTTTTCATGAGATGAACTCAAAGATCTAAAACATTTTCTATATACACAAAATAACCATTTCTCTCAAATATTGTTCACAAATCTGAAAAAATCTGTGATAGTGAGCACTTCTCCTTTCCCGAGATAATCCATCCCACCTCACAGGACAGTTTGTGCAGAAATTCTTTGGTTATGCAAACTGATTGTTGCAGCAGCTGTCCGAGTGGCTGGTCTCAGACGATCTTGGAGGTGAACATGCTGGATTTGGAGGTCCTGGGCTGGTGTGGTTACACGTGGTCTGCGGTTGTGAGGCCGGTTGGATGTACTTCCAAATTCTCTGAAACGCCTTTGGAGACAGCTTATGGTAGAGAAATGAACATTCAATTCACGGGCAACAGCTCTGGTGGACATTCCTGCTGTCAGCATGCCAATTGCACGCTCCCTCAAAACTTGGGACATTTGTGGCATTGTGCTGTGTGATAAAACTGAACATTTCAGAGTGGCCTTTTATTGTGGCCAGCCTAAGGCACACCTGTGCAATAATCATGCTGTCTAATCAGCATCTTGATATGCCACACCTGTGAGGTGGGATGGATTATCTCGGCAAAGGAGAAGTGCTCACTATCACAGATTTTTTCAGATTTGTGAACAATATTTGTCTGCAGGGGTTAAGATCAGGTTTGAGATTGGAGACTCACCAGTTCTGAGTCTGACTGGGAAAATGTGGTTAGGGGAAATTAAATGAATAATACTTCCCGCTCCCTCAATAAGCAGCTTCCTCATAAGAGCTCCTTTAAAGCGGCTCGGTGAGCAGCAGAAACAGACTGTGGCCGTGCTGGGAAACAGTGGAAGTGGGTTGAATGAGTGAAAAGGGGCGACACTGTGCTCAGCTGTCATTCCCCGGATAAATAAACACTCGAAACAAACTCGGAGAGATGTTCTCTTAGATTAAATTACACCTATCTGGAAAATGTGATACAGCTCCGGGTGGAACGTGTGGCATGTTTCCGTAAAAAGTGCTGATGTGAAACAGATCAGATATTTTTCCTCCCAGTCCATAACCGACAGTGTTTCGTCAGATTGTCTTTTAAAGATATCAAGAATTTTAAAACTGTTAAGAGCTGAAAGTTCTACATCTGCTTGCTGTGATGTTAAAAACATAAATCAAACTTGTTGACAGCACCGCTAGGTTTTAATTTAGATTATCGCAGATGTGCTTCTTTGGTGAGTGACTCTCCCATAAGGCTTTAAAACAATCTACAGGGATATATATATTTTCCCCCTCAGATGATAAATGAACAGGCCTCTCTGTTGTCAGCTACTATTTATCAGGCGAGGGGTTACCAAGCCTTCTGTATATCTGGAGCATGTTTTTTTCCGTTGCGTGATACATATGAGAGTTCGCCTCATCTATTAGTTTTCTGATGACATATTCCTCTGATCGGGCAGGAGGGATTCAACAGGAAAACAGCGGAAGTGTTTAAACACATTAGCTCCTGTTTAGGTGATAACGGCTGAGATGCAGTCGGCTCTGTCACATTTCTCTGCTTATATGTTTGCAGATATCTAAGTGGAGCGGCGCGCTGCGTGTTACCTTGTTGCAGCAGATAAGGCTTCAGGGAGATGCTGTGTTCATCACTTTACAGGAGTGAAATAAGATGGTGTCTCTCTGCTGGCGGGTGAAAATGTCATCAACCCATAAAAAAAGATAGATAAAAAGAGTGGGTGATGTCCCGAATGTCACCTCTTTATTTTGTTTTACCTCGATGTTTGTGGTAGCCTCGTTCAAGCTCTGTCATGGTTTTGGATTTAAGTTTTCATTTTCCACCTTTTTATTTTGAAATGTTTTCCTCCTTGTGTCTTGTCTGATCCTACTCTCTGTGTTTGCCTTCCTGTCCTTAGTTTCCCTGGTGTGTCTGATTGTGCCTCATTGTGTTCACCTGTTGCCCTTGTGTTTCTGCCTCCCCTGCCCAGCTGTGTCTTGTCCTGTGATTACCCTTCAGTGTACCCTTCCCTGTCGTCTATGCTTGTCCATGTCTCCTGCCTGTCTCCTTAAATGTGTTCCTGTCTGTCGTGCTCCCCGGTTTTATTTCTGTTAATTAGTTTCTTGTTTTTCTAGTCTTCCGCTTTTTATAAATAAAGCTCGCCTTTTGTTACCTTACCTTTTTTAGTCCTTTTTTAAACTGCACTTGGGTCCTATTTTCCCCAAACCTGACAGTACGAACAGACCAGTATGGACCCAGCAGTTTTTTACCCTCAACAGTTGGATCCACTGATGTACACTCTTGATATGTTTTACAAGTGGATGAGAGTGTCTTCAAGAGCGGCCAAGGAGGCTGCCCTGAAGGAGGCACGCATGGAGGTGGCCAACAAGCCCTGGCTCTGGAGCTCGTTGCCAGAGTGGCTTAAGGTTTTTACAAGTAGCCCTGAGTGCCTGTCTCAAGTCTTTAACCCCTTCCTGGGATCCGGCCTGGCCTTAGGAGGTCCACGGAGTCTCCAAAAGGTCTCTAGGAGACGCAATGCCAGGATTCCAGCTCGTACCCCAGCAGCTATAGTTCCGGCCCCAGTTCCGGCCCCAGCAGCCATGTTTCCGGCTCCAGTTCCAGCTCCAGTTCCTGCCCCAGCAGCCATGTTTCCGGCTCCAGTGCCGGCCCACGGCCATGGTCCCGGCTTCAGTTCCGGTCCCAGCAGCCATGGTTCCAGCTCCTGTTACGGTCCCAGCAGCCATGGTCCCGGCTCCTGTTACGGTCCCAGCAGCCATGGTCCCGGCTCCAGTTTCGGTCCCAGCAGCCATGTTTCCGGCTCCAGTGCCGGCCCCAGTGGCCATGGTCCCGACTCCAGTTTCAGCTCCAGTACTGGCTCTCCGGCCGACACCAGCCCCCTGTGTCCTATCGGCGTACCGGCCGACACCAGCTCCTCGTCTCCTGTTGGATCTCCGGCCGATGCCAGCCCCCCGTGTCCTGTCGGCATACCGGCCGACTCCAGCTCCTTCACCGTCGGGGGTCCAGCCGACTCGAGTCCCTTCTTCATCGGGGGTCCCGCCGACTCGGGGGTGCCGCCAATTCAAGTCTCGAGTCCCCTCTCGAGTCCCCTCTCGAGTCCCCTCTCAAGTCCCTTCTCAAGTCCCTCCTCAAGTCCCCTCTCGAGTCCCCTCTCGAGTTCCTTTCCAAGTCCCTCCTCAAGTCCCCTCTCGAGTCCCCTCTCAAGTCCCTTCTCAAGTTCCCTCTCGAGTCTCTTCTCGAGTCCCCTCTGGAGTCCCCTCTCAAGTCTCCTCTCAAATCCCTTCTCATTTCCCTTCTCTAGTCCCTTCCCAAATACCTTCTCAAGTCCCCTCTCAAGTCCCCTCTCAAGTCCCTTCTCGAGTCTCTTCTCGTGTCCCCTCTGGAGTCCCCTCTCAAGTCTCCTCTCATTTCCCTTCTCTAGTCCCTTCCCAAATCCCTTCTCTAATCCCCTCTCGAGTCTCCTCTCAAGTCCCCTCTCAAGTCTCCTCTCAATTCAATTCAATTCAAAACCTTTATTTATCCAGGTAAAATCCCATTGAGATCAATGATCTCTTTTTCAAGGGAGACCTGCAGCAGTAGGTTCCACAAGAAGACATAAAACATAAACAACAGAACAACAAAAGGACATCATACAGCAAAATGTACAGGGATTACAATTTACATATCTAACCACATGGACAGGTACCAACAGCATCTGATTTTGTAGCATCCAACCGAGCTTTAAAAACATGTAGTGGTACTAGCTTGGTAATTTTCCATTCTCTTTGCAGACTGTTCCATGTTAGTGGAGCTGCACATCTAAAAGCTATCTTCCCTAAGACAGTCCTAGCACTTGGCACATTTAATAAAACCACAGCATGTGATCTCAGGCAATAAGTACTTTCAATTCGCCGAGAGATCAGGGAGCAGATATAAGATGGTAGTTTATCCAACATGGCTTTGTAAATGAAAAAGTACCAGTGACTGAGCCTCCGTACAGTAAGTGATGGCAAAACCGCCTTGGTATACAGGGTACAGTGATGCGTAAGTGCTTTACAATTTGTCAAAAATCTCAGTGCACTGTGATACGCAGCATCTAACTTGCTCAGGTAATTGGCAGGTGCATAACAAATCACCATAGTCCAGCACAGGTAAAAAGGTCACAGTGACTAGCCTTTTCCTGGCCTCAAGCGAGAAACAGGACTTATTTCTGTAAAAGAAACCTAGCCTAAACCTCAACTGTTTAAGCAGGTTATTTACATGACATTTAAAAGTGAGACGGTCATCAAGCCAGATACCCAAGTATTTGTAACGGGTAACCACTTCAAGTTGTATTCCTTGCGTAGTTACAATATCCAAAGCAGTCTCTGGTGTATTTTTAGCTTTAGCTTTAGAAAAGAGCATTACCTTGGTTTTATCCACATTTAAAAGAAGCTTAAACTCAGAGAGCTGAGCCTGAATAATGTTAAAACAGCCTGTAATTTAACAACAGCCTCGTTAATCGAGGGACCTGCACAGTAGGGCTGAACGATAAACCGTGTCATGGCGATAACCGCGATATGCGCATGCGCGATATTCACACCGCAGGGACGTGCGGTTGTATTCATTTTTTTTTTTTAAATGCTAACGCACTTTAGCACAGAATTCAAAATAAAGATACCCTTATTACTTATCTAAACTGCACATACAATATATCCGATTAAAGCTGAGACTCCACAGATTATTTAAGTATAGTATCTAAGCGATCCGATCTCGCAACAGGGGAAGCAAACACAGACGTCACAACACGTACCTTTTACGGAGCTTTTACGGGAGATCGTCTCACCGTAGCTGTCAATCTGATCAAAAGACGTGTCCAATGGCATTAAAACGAGAAAAAACGCGGCTGAATCGGTTGATCCATAGGTTGATAATGTATCTGTGGCTTTGAAGTAATTGTAATCGTTAGTTTCCCTGGTGTGTCTGATTGTGTCTCATTGTGTTCACCTGTTGCCCTTGTGTCTCTGCCTCCCCTGCCCAGCTGTGTCTTGTCCTGTGATTACCCTTCTGTGTATTTAGTCTTGTCTTCCCCTGTGCTCCATGTCTGTTTGTCGTCGTTTCATGTCCCTGCTACCTGTCGTCTATGCTTGTCCATGTCTCCTGCCTGTACCCGCCTGTACGTTTGTTCCTGTCTGTCGTGCTCCCCGGTTTTGTTTTTGTTAATTAGTTTCTTGTTTTTCTTGTCTTCGGCTTTTTATAAATAAAGCTCGCCTTTTGTTACCTTACCTTTTTTAGTCCTTTTTTAAACTGCGCTTGGGTCCTATTTTCCGGAAACCTGACAGTCACTCTCTGAATTGAACTTGGTGTTTTGTCCCTCGCTGAGTTTGTACCTTTTCTTTCTTTCTGCAGTTGTTCTGATGATGAGCATGAGGCAGCAAGACTCTTCTTTGCAGCCCAGTGTTTTCTACTAATGATACTCCACAGACTTGAAGCCACGTTGATATGTCAGACACTGCAACTTCACAACAAAAAGTATTTGTCTTTCACGTACATCCTTTGGTGGCCTTGTTGCCAGGCTGTCTAGAGTCTGCATGATAGTACCTCCTATTTCATTTGATTGAATTCTCTGTCTGTCTTTTTAGCTGCAGCTCCAAACAAGTGAAAACTGTTTTGATGTTTTTGTGGGGGAAAGAAAATCAAACCCTAAAGGCTAAAAGCGTGAACACATTCAAATGTGAAGGCTTTTTAATTTGTTTTTCTTTCAGCGAAGACGAGCAAACATCTGTTTGTTGGGAACCACATGAAGGCATACATGATAGAAGGATAACCACATTAATACATTGATATTCTCTTACATAGCCCAAAACAGTATGCACATCAATTATTAGAGTGAGTATTTTTCTTACTCCTGTGGATGAATTTGCAAAGGAAAAAGGAGGACAGTTGTTCCAGACTGCGACAAAAATTGATCTTTGGATTGATCTTGCCTTTTACTCAGTCTTAAAAGTGATTGAAAATGAAATGCCAATTAAGTATGACTAGCTACCTAGAAGATGTTCTAATAGGTGTCTGATTTCATTAGTTTATTTTGTTACAAATTGTGGGAAAACATTTGCAGTTTGTATTTTTGTCTTGATGTGTGCGCACTTGGTCCTGAAGAGCTGATCATTTTTAATGAACTTGCTGCTAATGTGCTCTCACCTTCATGATGTTCTGTTTAATTGGTAATGTGCCTCGTGAGAACGGTGTGGTTTTCTGCATTGTGCTGAGTCGCCCTTGGCAGGTTTGGGTGTTGATGGAGCCAGCCGTGAACAACTTTCCTTCACTGTAGCTGATTGTAATGAGAGCCTTTAATGTTCCTCTTAGTTAACAACTATAATGAAATATCTAATCATCATTATGTTATTATTCTAATCTCCCAGCCTCTCTTCAGCCTCCCATCATACTATTCAGAGCTTAAAACCGCTGCTGAATACACAAAGTCAACTTTGTTCCTTTAACAAGATCCACATGGCACCAATGTTTGCTAATATCTTACTTAAGCCCTCTTGTGCTTTTTTTCTCTTTTGTAAATCTTAACGTGATGCATCGTACGTAACAAGTGATGAAACCCTACACTCACCTGGCATCACTGCCCTTTATTCGTTTTACTTTGCTTTAATGTTTTTAATTACATTTCTTAAAATAAATAGCCAAAAACACGTTCTGCAATGAATTACTGTAGTAATAAGGAAGCAATACAACACAAGTTGCATTTCTCTGGGTGTAGTGCTACGTTCAATAAGGAAAGAAAAACAATGAAAAAACATGAAAAACAATAGCTGTACTTCCAGTTTCAGGACTATCAAACGGAAAAAAAATAACCAGGAAATAGCAGAAGTCTGGTGAGTCTCGTACGTGGCAGTAGCAACGATTCTCTTCTCTAATGATGCGTTACAGGTGGGCAGCACACTCCAAATGATCAACTGGTGTGTGGCATAGACCACTTTGTGTTTCTTGTCTGTCAGAATCCCAGTTTTGTTTTAAAGTGTGCATTCTGGATTAATTGGGCCAGTATTTTCCTGTGTCTTTATTACAAATTCATGACAAAACATTTCTCTTACTGGTTTCTTCTCCATCGCAACTGCATCCAAGGTCAACCACTTCCAAGGTTATCAACCTCATATGGGTTTGGTACTCCATGTGAATACAGAATAACTAACTTCTGAACATAATTTCACCAACAGAAGACAGTTATCATTTATTTACATGATTATTCCCCAATATTACATTACATTACATGACTCCAAACTCCAGAGGCTGTAGATATTATGACAGAATTATTAGGACAGAAAGGTAGGATAAAGAGCAATAAAGTAATAGTAGGGAGGACTTCAAACAGGATGGTTATAAGAAAGGCAACATTTTTAACACATGTGAAACCCAAACTCAACATGTCGTGTGAAATGGATATGTTTCAACAAATATCATTAGCTTTCGTACTATCACGAGATTCCAGCTAACGTAAAAGGTGAGGCTCAGATGTATTGTAGTATTTAGACTTAAACACTGTGCTAAAATGACAAATAAAATATGATTGCTTAGAATTATAAAACATAAAATACAATAAAGTGGTTATAATTCCAAAAACCTATGCTAAGCTCTTGCAATTACATCACCTTGTATAAACTTAACTTAATAATTGCATAACAAGAACAAATCAAACATGATTTGACCTTATCTATGTCCTCATAATTTAGGTATATTTAAAACATTTGGATGGAAACATTACATTCACAATTTTAGTTTCTATAGGCCATGAGTGTACATGCTGAACACATGCACCAACAAACGTGTGTGATTAGAGAAAGCGAACTAATGTCCATCATCTCATATCGTCATGTTGACCAAACCTAGTGTTTACATTTCATATTTGTATTTAATTTCTAATCAATATTACTCTTTCCATCAGTTGACGATTTAGCTTTTGTTGGCTCTGAAATAAATTGGTTTGTTGACTCTGCTTGTGGAGCTTTAACCAACCTATTTATTTATGCTCCAAATGCAGCTGTGTTTGTTTTAATAAAACTCCAATCTGTTTCTGAGATCTTGTGCATTATGAGAGATTTAAAATCAAATGTTATGAAAGAAAAAAGGCTGAATTTGTTTTGGTCCCATCGCTTTAAAATATTTAGTTCACAACATTAAAAACAGTGAGATTTAAAGAACGAGGAAGCTTGGTCACATGGCGTGAGCATGGATTTGACTGCAGGGGGAGGTGGGAGACATGAAAAACGATTTTATTCCTTTTCTAAAACTGTCTGTGTTTAACCTCTGGCATACTATTAATTAAACTGAAACATGAATAAATTAATGCTTTGCCTTTATACGAGTTTCCTTCAGGGCAGTCTGTTCCCTCAGCTGTCAGTTAGACATCACGCGTTGATCCCCCACTTCTTCACACTGGACATCTTCCAATCCAGCTGTGTGGGGTTCAGGACTGCAATGATGGAAAATAAAGAGTGCTGATCCCTCACAAAGTGCCTCGCTCTGGGTAACCTTGACAGTGACTGCTGGTGGTGTGTGGCTGCTGGTAGTTTGGGTGGAGGAGGTTTCCATTTGTCATGTGGTCCAGTGGCAGCAGCGGGATTTATTGGGCTTTGGGTGTCATCCCGTGACAAGGTGCACATTATTTCCATGCATTATGGTCCCAGATGATAGTAGTTGGAAGCTCCCTGTAAATAACCTCGAGGTTATGTCTTTTATTGAGTTATACATTGTGTTGAATTTATGATTGAAGCCCTATGGAAGAACATATAAAAGAATATACGAGTACAATTCCCAGTGGAGCGTGAACAGAGGTGGAGGGAATACTATGCTTTACGAGAGCTAATGTGAAAACAATGATGCCACGGCAAATGTTAAGCACCAATGCACACGAACAAATCTGCAGAGACTAGCAGGTATTGGTAATCCTTTCACTACTACTTCACAAAAAGGTATCCATGTTTTTTTTGTAAGACCGAATAGGGGCATTCACACCAAGTTCTGTTAGTAATTATTGAACCCTGAGAGCAGGACAGACTGAAAAGAATCAAGGGAAGCCTATAAAAGTTAACAGCATTTAATTACACAAAAGATGCGGTGATATACAAATAAAATTTGCGAGTGGCGGGCCTCTCCCTATGTGTTGGTCAGCCCAGGTCAGGAGGAGAAGAGGTCTTGGCTTGCTCTTCCTGTTGTCATCTGAGGTCTTCTCCTATTGGCCAGCGTCGACGGGGGGGCGTGTCCAATGCAATTCCTGCCGGTTTCTGCTGCTGAATTACATCATTCTGATATCTGTGGTTGTTTAAACATTCCCTAATAAACGTGATTTCAGTATGGGCATAGATATGTCTCATAATTATTTGTGTGAACATGAAAATTATTTGTGTGTAAATATGTGATTTGTAAATCCTTTGTAAACACCATCCACAAATGCATTTAAAGATTTGCAAACTCACAAATAAATGTGCAAATGTAAAACGGATCTGCAAATACGCTAAATATTTTCACAAATAAAAAAAAGATCTGTGAATATCTCTTTAACATTTACAACTTTCGATCAGGCATTTGTGAATCCATTTTGTATTTGACGACCAAAAATGCACTTGCGGATCTCAAATCTCTGCTCGTGGATCTCACATTTCTGCTCGTGGATCGTCTTTTTACACACACGGAATTGTGAGACATATTTTACGCCGGTCTCGGCTAAAATCTACTCGTGTCACTCGGTTATTTTCGGAAACCACGTGATGGCCTGCAGATGAAGACATTTCCGCATGCTTTCAAAGTAAGAGCATGATGGTTTGTTTAATGCTCTGTTTTTTTATTATAATGAACAGCGGAACGTTAGATGCATTCTTTATATCATCATCATCATCATCATCATCATCATCATCATCATCATCATCATCATCATGTTATAGTGTTAGTTTGTGTTAGTTTATTGGATCAATATAGCATATATCGAGCACTTTCGTTGATGTTGAAGTACAGGCTATACGCCACTTTCAGATCCCGGGGGAGCAGCTGGCAGCGAAGCAGCCCAGATAAAACTCTTTCTTCATTGTTTGTTGTGTATTCAGTCAAGCGGGTCAAAGTTACAAAGCACTTCACATCTTATTATTATTATTATTATCTTGGTTGCTTGGAGCTGAGTTGGTATAACCCTGAATTAGATTAGAACATTTTAGAAATATGAGGAATAACCTCTTGGTTTTATAAACCGTTTTGTAATTACTTCTTCATCCATTTTTGGATCTCTGCGGGGTTTTCTTTTAAAACCCTAAACCCCCCCTTGGGGTTGGTCCCTCCCCTCTCCCTCTGCGGATCTAAGGTGCGGTAGAGGGGGATGGGGTACAGAGTTGCTTATCCAGGCGGGGGAGTACATCTGACGAAGAGATAGGTTGTTGTGCTCTCTATCTCTGTTTCTTATCCTACATTTTCACCCTGGACTAGAGGGAAAGCGTTCTTGGACGCCTTTCAGCTCTGTTTCTTACTATATTCTTCCTACCCCGTTTACCTTGAACTATTCTAGGAGAGTGTGTTGACGTTGACTCGTTGGGCCTTTCCTCCTGTACTTGTTTGTTCCCCAGTTCTTTCCTTTAACTGAATCTAGGAGAGGGCATTTAGGCCTCTCTACTTCCTTCTTTTGATTAGTTTAGTTTTTCACCCCCTTTCCCTTGAACTAATTTATACAGGAGAGTGCATTTACGTAGTCACGTTGTGCCTCTCGGCGTATACTTTGACTTTCTGTCTCTTTGGAGAGTGCTAGTACGTTGGATACGTTGGGCCTTTTCACTGTTGTCCCTCTTCACTAGTATCCCATGTCCCCTCTTCATAATTTGGGTCTTCATAATTTCCACCCTATTCTAAGGGGAAGCATGATGGTGCCTTTTCTTTCAATTTCTGGCTTTGTGTTTCTTCACCTCTTACTCGTTTAATATTTAGGAGAGTGCATTTACGTAGTCACGTTGTGCCTCTCTTCCTCTGTTTCTGGCTGTTCTTTTCATACCCTTGTTTCTCTGAGAAGAGAAGAAATACTATTCTAAAAAGGAGCTGACACATGGTGTCTCTTCACTTGTACACTTGAGGGGTCAGAGTTCATATGGTGAGGGATTCCATGAGCGGTATGCGCCGGCCTGTGCCTTTACCTTGGACTTCTAATAGAACTGCTCGGGTCTTGATAGATTGAGTGGGGAAGTTCATGAGATCTTTCTAGAGGGTTATCAAGAATAACTTTTATCCAATGACCTTTTCCCTCTCTGTCTGTGTCTGTGTATTCTCTTGTTCCGATTAACCCAGCCAAATCTTTTTTCTTGTTTTGTATCTATATCTACGCCGGGATCCGGAGTCGAGGCTGATCCTCTTGCTGTAGTCCTGTGTCTTGGATCCTCTATCCTGAGTTCTGGATTAAGTCGTGGACTTCGGGTCGTGGCTGAACCTGTCTCTGCGGTCCTGCCTTGGGTCTCGCCATGCTGCTTCCCTGATGGCTTCCACAGGATTGTAGCTGACATCCTCGTGGATTCATCTTCTTATTACAGACACATGCATTTCCTAACATTCGGTCTATATGCTGTAAAATGTATTATCTCTTCGATTTACACACGGCATCTATTGCACGTCTGTCCGTCCTGGGAGAGGGATCCCTCCTCTGTTGCTCTCCCTGAGGTTTCTCCCATTTTTCCCCTTAAACTGTGGGTTTTCTCTGGAAGTTTTTCCTTGTACGATGTGAGGGTCTAAGGATAGAGGGTGTCGTTTTTCTCATACTGATATTCTGAACAATCTGTGCTGTTGTATTTGCTGTAAAGTGTCCCTACTGTAGGCTATTTTTATTATATGTACAGCACTTTGGCTCGACCAAACATCATTTATAAATGTGCTATATAAATAAAACTTGATTTTATTTTATTTTATTTTATTAATCGGCCTAATTTTACTTTACCGGTGCAGTAATCAGTGTTGAGTGTAACGCGTTACAAAAGTAACGGAATTACAGTAATATATTACTCTTTGCTGTAACGAAGTAATGTAACGCATTACTAATGCAATGTGGATAATATATTACCCGTTACAATGCTCAATAACGCAGTTACAACACATTTCAACCCAAAATGAAATGGTGTTTTGTTTTTTAAGAATGTACTAACATAGTGAGACATTCCGACACCAGAGACAAATTGTGCGGGTAGTAGATTAGTAAACCTGGTGTGTTTACCCTTCAGGCTTCGCGTCGGGATCTTCGGGGCAGTTGAATGTTATGCACCCTCTATTCAAAAAAGAGAACGGAGCGAAAAATACAAACAACAAATTGTGTCAGGTGCGCGTGACCTGCTCCGCTGCGCGTGCATCATTTCCAAAGTGCTTCCACAGCAGTGACACACATCTGTGGATAATCATTTATACGAAAATGGTTAACGAAACCATCACTAAACGCCAGCAACACTGCATACTGCAGACAGTAGCAACAGGTCAGATGGGGACATCACGTTACCCTCCGTTGTGGACACTTACTCTCACCTGACTCGCCGCCCTCGAGCAGCAGTTTTCGTTGCCCGAAACTACGCTGCCCCTCTGCGGCCCGCAGGTGCCAGGATAACACGGCAAAACAGAGCCTGCCCAGGTATATCTAAACAAGTACCCGCCTGTACAGTGGGGTTGTTAGGCGGTCATCTTGCAGCTAGTGGTATAAAAATAGACAATGGAATATTCATGTAAAATAGTGCCATATTCTGGCATGCCTGAATAAATGTTGGGTCAAAAATAATGCATACAATAGCACAGATGCCTTCACCACGAATGGCTACAAAAATATCTCATATCCCAAGCTTATCAACAAGCTAATGTTGCAGCTGAAATGTTCTCCAGGTCACAAAGCCAACCTCACATGATGATGTACCAGTTTTCAAGTAAATATTCTCTTCCCAGAGTGTATGATGGGACCAAGGTGATGATGTTGTACATGGTTTTAATAATACTTTTGCTTTTCAATGTTTGCCATTTCAAACCATGAGCTGGTTTAAATAATATTTGCCTTGATTTACAATATGTTCTCATTTGTTTTATCAGTAGCCTACAGTTTTGAAGCTTTTGTGCTTTTCCACTTTTCCACTTTGGACGATATGAAATATTTCAGGATTGCACTTTTAACTCACTTGAAATGTTCTCACTTGCTTTGTTTCAAAACATAACAAAGGCCATAATCTGTTCATTGGGGACCATCAATGCTATTTCTCATTGCTGTTGCGGCCACTATTGCTCATGTAAACCTACTACTGCTGCGCCCCCTGTGATCTCAGAGGCACCCTGATTTATTTTGTTCTGGAACCGGGCCTGCACATGGCCATATACTAAACAAACTACAGAGCCCATTCCGTGTCCTGTTATTGTTTACTTCCTCTCTGCCTTCTTCTGGTGATTTATCTGATGTCCAGCGCTCCGTCTTTTAACCTCTTTTCCTTTCTCTTTCTTGATCCTCCTTAGCAACCTTCATTATAGTCCTTGACAGTGGTCTGTACTGGATTAACAACGTGTCACATGTTAAGAATTTACAATCAGAATCGAGTATTCAACTAAGCCGTGTAATACAAGTTGTTAGTAGCCTTAATGGCCTACACAGTTGTTATGCTATACCACATTGCCCTTCACTGGATGTATAATGAGCTGCACTAAACTACATTTCAGCATTTAAAATACCTAGCCATTCTTTTGCGGTTATTTTGGTGAAAGTAACTCAAAAGTAGTGTAACTCATTACATTTCAGAGACAGTAATATTTTAATGTAACTTATTACTTTCAACAGACAGTAATAAGTAATATGTAATATATTACATTTTGGAAGTAACTGGCCCAACACTGGCAGTAGTAAAGTAATCTGTAGAAAAGCACCGTATTTAGGTTAGCCTTCATAGTAAGGCTACATTAAATGTTATATCAATCAATCAATCAATGTTTATTTATATAGCCCAATATCACAAATGTTACATTTGTCTCAGTGGTCTTCACAATATATAATATTCATCATGTCCTTTCTACTGTATATGCATATATTCCTGTCTATTGCTTTCATTTGTATTTAATGTTATTGTGTTTATACTTGTTTCCACACATTTCACAATTTGGGATGATTAGTATCTATCTATATATGAATCTATTTATCTGTCCGTCTATCTATCTATCTATCTATCTATCTATCTATCTATCTATTTATCTGTCTGTCTATCTATCTGTCTGTCTGTCTGTCTGTCTGTCTGTCTATCTAGCTATATATCTATCTATCTATCTATCTATCTGTCTATCCACCTATCCATCTATCTACCTGTCTTACTGTCTGTCTATCTATCTGTCTGTCTGTCTGCCTGTCTGCCTACCTATCTACCTACTATACCTGCCTGCCTACCTACCTACTAGTTGTTTTGTTTGGAAAGGTTTTGTCATTGTATTGCTCTTTACCGGCACCTGCAGAGTACAGGACTTTACATTGTACTTACAATTTTACATTGTAACTTTGACCCGCTTGACTGAATACACAACAAACAATGAAGAAATAGTTTTATCTGGGCTGCTTCGCTGCCAGCTGCTCCCCCCGGGACCCAGAAGTGGCGTATAGCCTGTACTTCAACATCAACGAAAGTGCTCGATATATGCTATATTGAACCAATAAACTAACACAAACTAACTGTATCACTATAACATGATGATGATGATGATGATGATGATGATGATGATGATGATGGTGATGAAGAATGCATCTAACGTTCCGCTGTTCAATATAATAAAAAAACAGAGCATTAAACAAACCATCATGCTCTTACTTTGAAATCATGCGGAAATGTCGTCATCAGCAGGCCATCATGGTTTCCGAAAATAACCGAGTGACACGAGTAGATTTTAGCCGAGACCGGCGGAAAATATGTCTCAAAATTCCGTGTGTGTAAAAAGACGATCCACAAGCAGAAATGTGAGATGTGAGCAGAGATTTGAGATCCGCAAGCGCATTTTTGGTCAACAAATACAAAATGGATTCACAATGCCTGATCGAAAGTTGTAAATGTTAAAGAGATATTTACAGATCTTTTTTTATTTGTATCCGGCCTAGGGGACATGGAGAAGAAAAAAAAATTATTTGAAAAAAAATTAAAATAAAATGTTTTGCGAGATCTCGCAAAACCCTGTTGCAGTTTGTAGACGGTCCATAAGCACTCCTCTCCCTCCTCCAGCTGCAGATTGTGACCAATTCTTGATGTTTAGCTCGGATGACGGCGCGTATCGAACTGTTCTGATAAAAACGACTCTGTAGCTAGTTGTCTACCTTGCTATGATTGTAAAGTCATGTTGTTTGTATTTTTACAACGTTATGTTCATGAGTTATTGATCCGCGAAATTCGAATCTGTCAATAACTCAGCTCAAAGGAACGTGCATGTCCCTCGCTCTGAGTGTTTTCTTGAGGTGTCTTCACTTATGTGAAACCCTTTTATATATACAGTCTATGTGTGAAACCCATGCCTATTGCCAAGCACTGATGTTATATCTTTATATTTAATTCCAAGCTCAAAGTAAAATCGATGAACCACTCCATTGTTGTGGTCTCTGTGTTGCCGTAGCAGCCGAACTGACCAGGAAGTACTAAATGAAAAGTATTGCGAGATCTCGCAAAGGTTTTGCGATATCTCGCAAAACATAATTTTTTTTTTTTACAATTTTTTTTTCTTTTTCTTCTCCATGTCCCATAGAGGGCTCCGTAGTTTTACACTTGCACATTTATTTGTGAGTTTGCAAATCTTTTAAATGCATTTGTGGATGGTGTTTTACATTTACAAATCACATATTTACACACAAATTATTTTTATGTTCACACAAATAATTAGACATATGTGCCCATATTTCAGCATCAATGAATAAGTGTTAAACCCAGTGTGTTTAGGGTACAACATCACGTCATTTCACATTCAATTCACGGTTTGAAAACGTAGCATTTCGGCACATGCTAATGCTAACCGGAATTGACAAAATTCACTGCCGGAAAACCGGAAGTCAAGTGTAAATATTCGGTTTTTAGAATAAAACAGATTTAAATTAAATACAGTGTATTTAATTCAAATTACGCCATATCAACATTGATTTTCATTTCTAACAGTTCTTTTCCCACAATAGTTCAAGAGAACTCAGTTCATAAGAACTCTTTTAGTTCTGATGAACTAAAGCAGATCGCGTTCACACCAAGCCCCCAGGAAGTGCGCCGGAGTCTGATGAGAATATTCGTTGTGGCCTAACGGTGGTACTACACTTCCTTTCGGTTGCTGGGCCCGGAAACACTTTTTACCATTGACTTACATTGGGAAAGAGTGGTCTGTAACTCGTTGGATACTTTTTAAAAAACTAAATAAACAACCCAGTATGAACACTTGTGCTAATAACATTATTCTGAGAGTTATTTCCCTCTGCATTATGAACACGCATCTAACCCACGGCCATATATATATATATATATATATATATAAATATGCCATTTTCCTGGAGGTGTAAATATACTGGAGGTGCAAATATAAACAGCTAGCTAACGTAGCCAGGCAGAGCGCACTAGGTTTTTTTTCTGAATTAACGACCGAAGAAATCGCTGCATGTCTTCGGATTACATCTCTGGACTTGAGGGGTGTGCTCTAGGTCGTTACCAGCGTAAACTAGAGCTGTGTGGGTTGTCGGATTGCCCTTACAGACTGCCTGCAGATGTATGGAAAAACGACCCTTGAAAGTGGCCGTCGTCGATTTTGGCTGCATCTACGTCTAATTTCTGGAAACACCAGGTGAATACCCCACTTGTCACAATAATATTATCATGCCATTGCATATATGTGGTATTTTAGAGTTGACTAGATATTGATTAAAGCAATAGACTATGATATTCTGCTTGCACCTCGCGTGAAATGGCGGATACCGGCAGTACGGTGTCGCCCTCGGCCCAATACCCGTATGTGTGTGTGAAAGAATAAGAACGGACCCATATTGCCTTACTGCCATCCCACGGAGCTGTAATAATGGATATATTGCACATGTTTGCTGTAATTCATCATTTGTAAAATATTATACTACATGGGCTGTATGATTAAATCTTGTACCGTAAATGTTGTATTAAATAAAGTTAATATTACCGACGTTAGATTAACGTCCCTGTAGGTTATTATTGCACTAAGAAGCTTATTGCACTGTGTGTGTGTATATATATATATATATATATATATATATATTAGGGCTGTTAATAACGCGTTAACACAAAAAAAAAATGAACGCCACTAATTATTTTAACGCATGTGTATTTTTTTCCCTCGGCCGCCCCGTAGTTTCAGAGCGCATCAAGTTTAAAATACCATCTACAAGCTGATGCCGACAGCCCCGCTGATGCCGACAGCCCCGCTGCTGCCGCCCGCTTGCAGCAGACCACACTTCCACGCTCACCGGCAGGCACCGAATGGCTATTGGGAGGACCGGGAGGGTGTGTGTATGTGTGGCCCAAGCGAGCGAGAGAGAGACCTTACGTGCATTGTTGTTGTTAGCATCTGGTGCTAGCTAGCTGCGCTAACGGATATAAGGAGCTGTTTAAATGAAAACAGAGGAGCGACATTTCGCCACAACTGCGCCGAGCACTTGACTTTATGCAGGAAGCCAGACAGTGGGACATTGTACGAAAAGTCAGCACACTCAGCACGGATAGTGGGCAACATGATTGCAGCTTCCAGGCAGCTCCCGTTCGAGCATAATTATGCCTTGAGTTGCACATAGCTCCAACGATCCAACACACGCACACACCCACCCCCACACACCATTTGTATTGTATTATTGTATGAGAGGTTCCAGGTTGAATTGAGGCGAATATTTGTAATGTTCAGAGGTTGTTGAGTTTAATATTCATGAGAATATTTGTCATTGTTCAAATGATAATAAACATTAGCATAAAGCATATTTGTGACCTGCTCCATCAAAATCAGTCGCATTGACCCGAAGACACATTTTGAGGTGTATACACTGCTGGAAAGAGCAGATTCCTAGCTTTCTAATGATATCAGGATTGTTTTTGTACTCCAAATATTAAGCGAAATATGTCACATTATATAATGACTGTCACAGAGTCCTCATTTTGAGAAAAGGGCCTTTAAAGTTTCCTCTTCTCTGGAATCCATCGATCTGATTGATTATTAGTGGAGCAAATGATCAAAATACTACGGAGGGAAGATATTTTCGTTTGGAGGGGAAGCTCGCGAGTGTGTGTGTATACGTGTGCGTGTGTGTGTTTGTGTATTTTTGCGTTTGTGTGTATTGTGTTTGTTTCCCGGGGAAAACCCTCACGAGAAACACCGGCTGTTGTTGTGCCTGCTGTGGCGTTACATTACTCCGTTCTCCGCTTGTAATTATGCCGTTACAAGCTTCAAAGTTATATTTATCATCTGAATTTGCCGAAACAAGTTTAATATTCTGAAAGCCAAGACTCTGTTTAATTTAAATCAGATGAAAACAAACTGTAAAGGATCCTGCCGTGTTATCTATGATTACTTTACTCTTACGTTCATAATGTCAGCCGGAGGGAGGGGGGCGGCGCTGCTGGAAGAGCAGAGTGCGAGTGAGAGGTGCCTGTCTTCGTCCCTTCACAAGCTTCAAAAATGTACTTATCGTGTGATTTTGGAAATAAAAGTTTCATATTCTGAAAGCCAAGACTTGGTTTGTTTAAAATCAAACAAAACACCCGAACCCTGAAAAAATAGTTTTTTACGTAAATCCACGTTTATTCTGAAATGAGCCGTTGCGACTTCCGACTGATTTCGATAGAGCGGGTCACATTTGTCCACTCATGTTGATAAGAGTATTAAAAACTTGAAAAATATTCCTCTAAGGTACATTTAGAACAGATCAAAAATGTGCGATTAAATATTTTAATCGACTGACAGCCCTAATATATATATATATATACAGTGCAATAATTCTTTCATGTTAAATGAAGCTCTGTTGGATATCACTAGATCATGTTACAGCGTAGTATAAGTACATGACGATTGATGTGTACATTAGCATAATTACTAGCTAGCTGCTAACTGCCGCCTCGTTAATATCAAATTCATCATAATAACTTCCATTACCATGCTGTCATCAACGCACGGTGCTGTTACGTGTACGCAAATTGACGTGCTTGATGTGAACGAGCATTTTGGTTAAAGTTGCACATGCGCTATGAGGGCACATACGGGTACTTCTCAGGCATGCCGGGTAATCTGTGACGTTTCACTCTCTCAAAAGTTGGGCCATTTTATCATCATGAGCTAATGAGCAACTCTCATAGGAATGAATGAGGCCCGTCTCCCACGCTGTATCCAGTTCTTATTATACTGTACATCCATGGTTCACACCGCAATGAGTCCCTGGGGGGCTTCTTCTTCTTCACTGGCAGGCTGCTGCCACCCGAAGTCGGGGACTGGCTACAGTAGAAGCAGCTGGGACTCCCAGCAGTCGACACCTCCTCATCTCCCATGTTTTCTTTTGTGTTGCCATAAATGAATCTCTCTGCGTTTCTGCGCTGGGCTAATGCTAATAATGCTAATGCGAGGATAATAAAATGGCGGCTTCACAAAACTTTTTGGGAGTTTTACGGGGCGTGGTTTGCATTCCGCCCAGCCAATCAGACATAGGAACCTTTTTCTCCCATGAAAGTCCCTGCTCTCTAGCAGGGACTGAAAAGGGGGTAAAAATGGTTCTGATGAACTAAATAGTTCAGGGGGCTTTTTGGTGTGAACGCAAATATGTTACGGTTATCTGAGAGAACCCAAACGCAGGACACGGCAGTGTGTTATAAAGGTTTTATTTGGAGGAGATAATCCGGCTGGAGAGTATCCACTGGAGCGTAATCCATTGAAGAGTATCCTCCGGAGTTTTAATCCACTGGAACGTAATCCACTGAAGCGTAATCCTGGAGCACAAGAAGAACAGGTAAGAATATATTCAGGTGTAGCGAAAATAGTCACTATACTTTAAGAAGGCTGAGAAGGCTAAGAGTTTTACCACTGGGGTTTAACAACGATCTGGCACTGACAGGTTGTGGAGCCTCCGCTGATATACCATCCGTAATGGCTGATGGGAATCAGGTGTGTCGCAGAGGAGAGTGCTCAACTGTTTGCAGCTGGTGGAGATTTGAGCCGGGAGCCAGGAGTGACAGGCACCACGCCCACACAGACAGGGAAAGGGAAAACACACACACAAGGAAGGTGGCTGGAGAATGCAACCACCACAGTACCCCCCCCCCCCTTAAGGGACGCCTCCAGGCGGTCTACCAGGTTTACCAGGTCTTCCAGGGTTATCCCGGTGGAAGTCCCGTATCAGAGATGCGCCCACGATGTCTCGCCGGGGAACCCAACACCTCTCCTCTAGACCATAGCCCTCCCAATCCACCAGATATTGGAATCCCCTTCCACGGCGACGAACGTCCAACAATCGCCTGACGGTGTACGTTGGATGATTATTGATGATGCGGGGGGGTGGGGGAACACTCACTGGAGGAGACAAAGGACTGCTGGCAACAGGTTTCAACAGAGATACATGAAATGTTGGATGAACCTTCATGTGTGAGGGAAGTTTGAGTTTGACTGCAGATGGATTAATAATGGAGTCGATGATGAAGGGGCCGACATACCGTGGGGTATGTTTCTTTGACTCTGTCTTGAGTGGGAGATCTTTGGACGAAAGCCAAACACTCTGACCTGGTAAGTAGTTGGGGGCCTGGGTCCTGTGGCGGTCTGCGATGAGGCGGTTAAGGGCAGCGGAGCGGAGCAGGGCTGCTCGGGTGTCCCTCCACACCTTACGACAGCGACGAAGGTGGGTCTGAACGGAGGGAACAGCAACTTCCTCTTCCTGGGCTGGAAACAGAGGTGGTTGGAAACCCATGGCACAATGAAAAGGTGAAATACCTGTGGCTGCACTTGGCAGGGAGTTGTGGGCATACTCGATCCATGGCAGATGTGGGACCCATGACGAAGGGTTCTTGAAAGCCACACAACGAAGGGCCGACCCCAGATCCTGGTTGGCCCGTTCTGTTTGCCCGTTCGTCTGAGGATGATAGCCAGATGACAGGCTCACCGATGCTCCCAGAGCCTGACAGAAGGCCTTCCAAACGTGGGAAATGACGTCAGAGACGATGTCGGTGGGGATCCCATGAAGTCGAACTACATGGTTGACGAGAAGATCTGCAGTCTCTCGGGCAGTGGGAAGTTTGTTAAGAGCCACAAAGTGTACCATCTTTGAGAATCTGTCCACAATAGTTAGGATGATTGTATTTCCTTGTGAAAGTGGAAGTCCAGTAACAAAATCCAATGCCACATGCGACCAAGGGCGACTAGGTACTGGCAGTGGGCGAAGCAGGCCAGCGGGAGGCTGGTGGGAGGACTTGGCGCGGGCACACACTGTACAGGCAGCAACAAAGGCCCTGGTGTCTTGAGCCATGGAAGGCCACCAGAAGCGTTGTTTGAGAACGAACAGTGTGCGATGGACACCAGGATGACATGAGAAACGAGGTGTGTGCCCACTGCAGGACCTTGGAGCGAACAGGGGTAGGCACAAAAAGACAATTAGCTGGGCAGTTACCTGGGCTAGGCTGCGCTCGCTGGGCCTCCCTGACCAATGACTCAATCTCCAAGGTAACAGCCCCCACCACGCAGGAGGCAGGCAGGATAGTGTCTGGACTGGCAGCTGGTCCATCGGAAGCGAACTGGCGAGAGAGGGCATCAGGCTTGAGGTTCCGTGACCCTGGACGGTAGGTGAGGGTGAATGAGAAGCGGCCGAAATAACGGGAGTTAAGGCGCTTGGCAGATTGGATGTACGCCAGGTTCTTGTGGTCCGTCCATACAATAAAAGGGAGTTCAGCTCCCTCCAGCCAGTGCCTCCACTCCTCTAGGGCAAGTTTGACAGCCAGCAGCTCTCCGTTACCCACGTCATAGTTATTCTCAGCTGGGGTGAGGCGGCGAGAGAAAAATGCACAAGGATGCAATTTTTGGTCTCGTTCCGAGCGCTGGGAAAGAACTGCTCCTACCCCGGTGTTGGAGGCATCGACCTCCACAACGAACTGGCGAGAGGAATCAGGGTGGATGAGCACAGGGGCAGTGGTGAAGAGTCTCTTTAGCTCTGAAAAGGCTGCATCGCACTCTGGGGTCCAGGAAAAGCCAGTTGTGGGGGAAGTGAGTCTGGTTAAAGGACCCGCCACTCTGCTGTAGTCCCTGATGAAGCGCCGATAGAAATTGGCGAAACCAAGAAACTGTTGAAGCAGTTTGACTGAGGTTGGTTTGGGCCACCCCACCACCGCTTGGATCTTCTCAGGGTCGGACCTAAGCTTTCCTTCCTCAACGATGTAGCCCAGGAATGAGACTGTGTTGACATGGAATTCGCATTTCTCCGCCTTTACAAAGAGTCTGTTCTCCCGGAGTCTCTGCAGCACCTGCCTGACATGGATAATGTGCTCCTCCTTGTTACGAGAGAATATGAGGATGTCATCCAGGTAGACAAAGACTGACCGGTTGAGGAGGTCACGGAGCACATCGTTCACCATTGACTGAAAGACTGCAGGGGCATTCGTCAGTCCAAAAGGCATCACCAGATACTCGAAGTGACCGAGTGGTGTGTTAAAGGCCGTCTTCCACTCGTCCCCTTCTCGGATTCTGACGAGGTGGTAGGCATTGCGGAGGTCCAGTTTGGAAAAAATGGTGGCTTCCTGGAGGGGTTCAAAGGCGGAGTTAATGAGGGGTAGTGGGTATTTGTTTTTTACAGTAATGGCATTGAGACCCCTGTAATCAATGCAGGGCCGCAGTGAGCGGTCCTTCTTGGAGACGAAGAAAAACCCAGCACCGACCGGGGAGGAGGATGGCCGAATGACACCAGCAGCCAGGGAGTCATGGATGTAATTTTCCATGGATTTTCTCTCAGGGCGAGATAGGTTGAACAGACGTGAGGAAGGCAGAGGGGCCCCGGGAAGGAGGTCAATGGGACAGTCGTAGGGTCGATGAGGAGGAAGAGAAAGAGCTCGCTGTTTACTGAACACCTCTCCTAGGTTATGATATTCAGTGGGAACAGATGACAGGTCAGGCGGCTCGATCTTGAGTGGTGGAGAGGCGGCCTCTGCTGGCGGTAGGGCAGACTGCAGGCATGAGGATAAGCAAAAAGAACTCCAACTAATGATCTTGCCAGTTACCCAATCAATCTGGGGGTTGTGAGTTCTTAACCAGGGATGGCCCAACACTATGGGGGCCTGAGGTGAGGAAATTAGGTGAAACTGAATAAACTCACGATGGTTTCCAGACAGAATGAGGTTTACTGGCTTGGTGCGGTGAGTGACTTGGGCCAGGAATTTTCCATTTAGAGCATTAGCACTAAGAGGTGAATCTAACACTTCGCAGGAAATTCCTGCCTGAGCTGCAATGTCAATGTCCAAAAAATTCTCATCCGCCCCCGAGTCCACTAAGGCGAGCAGGGGTAGGGACTGTTGGTTGCAGCAAAGCATGGCTTCTAGCTGCGTTCTGGGTCGGGGGTTGAGAGAGGAGGAAGGGCTCGCCAGAATCCCCACAGCTACTGACGAGCCTGACCTTTTGGCAGACTAGGACAGGAGGAAACGAGATGACTGGTTTGGCTGCAATAAACACATTCCCCAGCATGGATCCTTCTAGCACGCTCAGATGGTGAGAGGCGGGCCCTTCCCACTTGCATGGGCTCATCTCCATGGGATGAGGCTGAGTAAGGAGTCGGGAAAGATCGGGGAATAGGGGTAGTGGCGGTTCCAATTTGGGGATCAAGTGAGAAGTCGCTGGGATTGGAGTGACGGCTAGTCCTATCCCTACGTCTCTCTCTGAGGCGATTATCAATCTTAATGGCTGTGGCTATTAAATTATCCAAGCTACCTGGATCATCCCTAGCCGCTAGCTCGTCTTTAATTGCTTCGTTCAGCCCCTGAAGAAAAGCATCCTGTAGTGACTCGTTATTCCAGCGTGAGTCGGAAGCCACTGTTCTAAACTCCACTGAAAATTCGGCTACACTACGGGAGCCCTGCCGGAGAGAAAGAAGGCGCCTAGCAGCATCCCTCCCCCGTACCGGGTGATCAAAAACTTTTTTCATTTCGGAAATGAAAGTATCATATGACCAGCAAATGTGTGGCTGGCTCTCCCTAACAGCTGTAGCCCAATCTAAAGCCCTCCCCCTCAACAGGCTCATTACATATGCTACCCTAGCCCCATCTGTGTGATAAGTACTAGGCTGCTGCGTACACTGGAACAAAAAGGCTCTACAATTACCCAAATCTCCAGCGTATCGTTCAGGTGTGGGAATGACAGCCTCTCGTAGCTGATGGAGGAGTGCGGCAGGAGGGGGGGGAGGGGCTGTCGGCTGTGCAGCGTGCTGCGGAGGAAAAGCCTGTGAAGTGAGCAGTTCTACCTGCGTGCCGATTCTTTGCACATTAACGGAGAGGTTCCGGAGAGTCTCCAATGCCTCACGGAGAACTGTATCATGATGCCCCACGAGAGCGCCTTGACTGGCCAGGGCTTGGCAGAGTTCGTCCGTAGTTTTGGCCTGGTAGCCGGTGTCCGCTGGGTCCATACTGGCCAGATCGTTCTGTTACGGTTATCTGAGAGAACCCAAACGCAGGACACGGCAGTGTGTTATAAAGGTTTTATTTGGAGGAGATAATCCGGCTGGAGAGTATCCACTGGAGCGTAATCCATTGAAGAGTATCCTCCGGAGTTTTAATCCACTGGAACGTAATCCACTGAAGCGTAATCCTGGAGCACAAGAAGAACAGGTAAGAATATATTCAGGTGTAGCGAAAATAGTCACTATACTTATGAAGGCTGAGAAGGCTAAGAGTTTTACCACTGGGGTTTAACAACGATCTGGCGCTGACAGGTTGTGGAGCCTCCGCTGATATACCATCCGTAATGGCTGATGGGAATCAGGTGTGTCGCAGAGGAGAGTGCTCAACTGTTTGCAACTGGTGGAGATTTGAGCCGGGAGCCAGGAGTGACAGGCACCACGCCCACACAGACAGGGAAAGGGAAAACACACACACAAGGAAGGTGGCTGGAGAATGCAACCACCACTGTACCCCCCCCTTAAGGGACACCTCCAGGCGGTCTACCAGGTTTACCAGGTCTTCCAGGGTTATCCCGGTGGAAGTCCCGTATCAGAGATGCGCCCACGATGTCTCGCCGGGGAACCCAACACCTCTCCTCTAGACCATAGCCCTCCCAATCCACCAGATATTGGAATCCCCTTCCACGGCGACGAACGTCCAACAATCGCCTGACGGTGTACGTTGGATGATTATTGATGATGCGGGGGGGTGGGGGAACACTCACTGGAGGAGACAAAGGACTGCTGGCAACAGGTTTCAACAGAGATACATGAAATGTTGGATGAACCTTCATGTGTGAGGGAAGTTTGAGTTTGACTGCAGATGGATTAATAATGGAGTCGATGATGAAGGGGCCGACATACCGTGGGGTAAGTTTCTTTGACTCTGTCTTGCGTGGGAGATCTTTGGACGAAAGCCAAACACTCTGACCTGGTAAGTAGTTGGGGGCCTGGGTCCTGTGGCGGTCTGCGATGAGGCGGTTGCGGGTAGCGGAGCGGAGCAGGTCTGCTCGGGTGTCCCTCCACACCTTACGACAGCGACGAAGGTGGGTCTGAACGGAGGGAACAGCAACTTCCTCTTCCTGGGCTGGAAACAGAGGTGGTTGGAAACCCATGGCACAATGAAAAGGTGAAATACCTGTGGCTGCACTTGGCAGTGTGTTATAAAGGTTTTATTTGGAGGAGATAATCCGGCTGGAGAGTATCCACTGGAGCGTAATCCATTGAAGAGTATCCTCCGGAGTTTTAATCCACTGGAACGTAATCCACTGAAGCGTAATCCTGGAGCACAAGAAGAACAGGTAAGAATATATTCAGGTGTAGCGTAAATAGTCACTATACTTTAAGAAGGCTGAGAAGGCTAAGAGTTTTACCACTGGGGTTTAACAACGATCTGGCGCTGACAGGCTGTGGAGCCTCCGCTGATATACCATCCGTAATGGCTGATGGGAATCAGGTGTGTCGCAGAGGAGAGTGCTCAACTGTTTGCAGCTGGTGGAGATTTGAGCCGGGAGCCAGGAGTGACAGGCACCACGCCCACACAGACAGGGAAAGGGAAAACACACACACAAGGAAGGTGGCTGGAGAATGCAACCACCACAAAATATATCTGAGTTCTGATGAACTACTGTGTGAACGCGCCAATTGATATATGTTGTTTTCTGAAAACCAACAATCAAAGAAGGTGAAATACCCCAAACTAGTGATCAGATTATGTAAACAAATGACTACATTGATTATTATTATTAACTTGTAATTCAGTGTATTTCCCATTTGTGCAAATTAAATATTCCAAAGACATACTGTAGGACTTATCAGAAAAATATAAATGAAATACTGGACAAGAATTAATACAGATCCCAGCTAGCTGTTATTAAAATAAACACACTCGACAATGAGATCTGGGTCCATTTAGCACAATGCACTGATGAGATCTGTCTGTCTTTTTGTCATGAAATGAAGGACTCATTAGGCAGAGGGCTCATTGACACGTTGGCTGTAGGGTCGACCCGCTGCATTAATTTCCTGCAGCTCCTCTTCTCTCCTCTCAGCTTGCTAATCTAGGGACGCTGGAAAATACAGCAACCATTTTTTCAGATGGTTTACAAAGGCAGCCTTTGTTGACCTGCCAAGAAAATGTTGGATCGGATCACAAAATGCATTTTAAGCACGGCGAGTGGATGTGTGACATGCTTGTATAGGCAGTGGAGTGCTTACTAAACCCAGTGTATTCCTGATCTCAGGAACATTCTTGGTTGTTGAAAAAACTAATGAAGACAGATTTGATAGGAAAATTGATTTTTTAAATCCCAGGATCTACACCTCTTGTGAGTAAAATATCCACTGGGTTTTGTTTTGCAGTAAAGTTTTAAAAACAGGACATCGACTGTGAGAAAACAAGTCGTTGTCCTACATTAATGTAGGCCACCTGAGCCACCTATTGTTAATAGGATAGAGGATGTTCACATTATGTTTCTTATGCTACTTATAATTACTTCTCCTGCTCATAATGAGAAGATATGTTCCTCCAGTAAGTTATAGGTAATTATTTAATTATTTTTCATATTTAAATTGCTGGAAAATAAATTAAAATAAATGAATGAAAAAGATAAGCATAATGAGAACACGAATAAATAAAATGTTTACAGAGTAATGCAGGCTAAGGTTTGTAAAATATGTGCGGTTCATTGGGTAGGTTGTTATAAAGAACTTCTCCAAATAAAACATAAAAAGGGATACACTTTTATTTGGCAAGACGCATACTGACGCAACCAACCAAGCAATCAAACAAACAAACAAGCTGAATTTTAAGATATCTTGCTGCTTCTTCCACACAAGGTTTTGATTCGGATGGAAACACAATGAAACAGTAAGTGCAGCAAAGATAAGTCTTGGTTTGTCTCAGCTGTCATTTCCTCTAGCATCCATAATGACCTCAATACAGACTCAGCAGCTGCACCAGGCGCTCATCTGGAGATTTCATAGGGAAACTTCCAACTCAGTTTTCTGAGACGGTGATGCAAATCATATCCGCATTGACCCGACATACTGAAGGCTTGGTTGAGCCGCTTGGGCTGCAATCGATATTACCGCACCAGAACAGCTTTAGGACCACGGTACTGTGTTACTCAGCAAGCTCCCTGATTTATTCCCAGAGAAACGCCCCGTTCCTGGCAGGTTTAATTAAGGCCTGAGACCGCCAACGACAACAGCGGAAAGAGTCCCAGTCAGAGATCAACCAGGATAAAGTGCAGACTCTTGGACGATACTTTGAAGTTTTAGTCATCAGGCTTGACTTGACAATGTTACCACAGCGACACACTTTGTTTCGAGTGCTCGTAAAGCCATCCCTGGTGTGTAGGTAATGACATTCCACCGCTAATACCTCCTCGTCTTTCAACATAACAGCCAGCCAGCGATATATTTCTTCATATATAGCCGCCACAGAGATCTCATCCAATTCAATGAGTCTTAACGCCTCCACTCTGTCCTAATGAATGTTACAGTATGTGTCAATGTCTGAATTTGTAATGGTGTTCTGTATGCATCTCCAGGGGTTATGAACTGCGGACCGAGTTGCAACAACAACAGTTTACTCTTTATGTTCCTTGTAAAAACAGATGTTTAGATAGTTGCCATCTCTAGCACACATTGCTGCTTTTCCTGATTTAGTGCCGGCGATGACTTTTAAAGGGAACCTTATGGAGTTGGCGTAGGTTTTGAGGAACACATCAGTATTCAATTAGACTCTGTTAAAACTGGGAACCTTTGCGTGTAGAGTTTGGCAGAAGTAGAGGTTCCACCATTTGCTCTCGTGTCTAAAGATTGAGTGGAGAGTGAATAATCCTCGCTTCAGTTTTGGGGAATCACAGCCGCTGGCGGTCGAAGTGCCTGCGAATAAAATCCATTTTGGACGCCTGTTGTCTTAGATCACATCATTCTAGTGTCCACCAGAGTTCACCATGTTTTTACAGAAATTGCAGAACTCTTGTTTTGACTTTTCTGTCCTGACATAGAGTGACTTCATCGCCGAAGGCTTGCAGTAAGCTGGCTCTTTTTTACAGTCTTGTGTGTCCAAAGTATATATCAACACATAGAGAAAGAGTGAAACAGTCCAAGATAAGAGGAAAAACATCAGAGCTGACATTTACATCAGCTCTATTTTCCACTTAAATCATCTTTAAACTTTGATGCCTCTTAAGGACTTTGGTTAATCCTGTCTTTTTTCCGTTAGATGTCTTTGAGTGGCGGTAAACATTTATCTGAGGAAAACTTGTCTTTTAGTCGAGTGATGAGCTTTTGACACCAATTTGTGTTCGTTAGACTGCAGCAATTCGCCCTCCCCCTGAGATCAATACCTCGGCTCATCTCTTTCTGCCTGTTCGGCTTTACAAGCTGTAAAGACAGATAAAGTGGAAAGAAAGAAGGAGAGTGAGATTGAAAAGAGAGAGGGAAATAGAGGTGGAGGGAATCACAACAGCCAAGCTGCAGAGTAAATCTGGAATTGGTTTTATTGCTAGAGCATGACTTCCCTGATGTTTTCTGCTTGGGCAGTGTGGTGTTTTCAGATCAAAGTAACCAGGATGTTTGCACTATTTTAATTCCCTGAAATAAAACTTACTGACAAATGTTTCTTACTAGTAGGGATTTCTGAAGCTTAACACTTGCTTTACCTTTAAATATCTCCACTTTCCGACAAAAACATTAGAAATAGTCAGTGCTTTGGGTTACAAAAGAACTGGCACTCGTCAATTCTCCTTTGAAAGTCAGACTAATCGAATTTCTTTAAAGATTAACAGCTTGTCAAGTCAGGGCGACCCATATATTGTATGGTAAGGAGTCTCTGGGACAGATTAGACCTTTAAATAAAAGATTAACTTACAAAACATTCAGTGCAATTGAAGTTTCCCACAGCCTGATAAACGCATTCGGCTGAAACGAAAGGAAGAGTGTCTCAGTTCGTCCTTTCCCATTGATGTATTCAAAGCAGCTCCTCAACTTTTTTTACTCAATTTAAGATCCTTTTCAGTGCTGCGGACACTGCGCCATTCTTCACAATATAATTGAACAATTAAATGAACAAATTAAATGTGTGCAGAAAATGAGATTTCATTACAAAGTTACAGGGTGGAAAATCCATCATGTGAAAGGTGGATGAATGACAGGCTGATAAAAGGCTGATAATGAAACCTTATACTGGATGCTGTTCGTTACATAAGAGGGGCTGACAGAGTTCATCCAGAGGTGGGAAGTGAAAATACAAGAGGTGAAAATTGAAAAGCTGTATCCTTAAGTTACTCCTGCAACAATATCAATTTCTCCACAATTGATTTATTCAGTGAGGTTAAATGTTATGCATCAAATAAAGATTGTCCCTTTTTATACTTTTGTGGTAAAACCTTAAAAATCTGAAGAGGAAAAATACAAATGGTCCTAAATTCAAAATGAGTTTCCTTGAACATCTTGTATCTCCAGACTTATTATGTCCTTATTTCCAACATACCTCATTATGTTTCCATCAACATAATAACAAAACATATCTATAAAAACATTGAGGGACAACAGTTTTCATCTCCTTCTGGAAACTAAATCACAGTTTTTAAAGTTATTTTAAGGCATCTCAATGCACTTGAGGTTAGGGTAGTAATATTATATAAAAGAAAAACCAAAACCACAATCTTTCCTGAACATTAACCAAAGGAACTTCTTGTAGCGTAAACCTAACCACACGGGGAATACACAACCCTGGTCTCAGGTGTCAAAGCCCTGTGCTGTGGGTTACCATTTCTAAGGATTTGACTGATTTTTCTTCATGTTGCTACATACACTGAAACACCTGAAACGTTGACTTTAATTCTTTGTATTATGTCAACAGATTTCACATAACGGCATTAGGTTAAATTAAAGCAATATTACAAAACTAACCTAATACAGTATTGTGAAATGTGTTGACATAATACATTTAATTCAAGTCAATCTTTCAGTTTCTTCCATGTACGGTATTAATGAGGCAAAATATGCCAAGAAATAAATAAATATCATATCCAATCATGTCCAAAAAACTAAATATGTCCACATTTTTGGAAAGCAATTTTTTTATCAGACAACGATACCAGCCTGTCCTCCTACAAAAAACGACCATATAGGTCGATTGTTCAGCAGCTAAATACGACCCAGAGTCACGTTTTAAAGTGTAGCCCCTCTAGTGGTCGTGTAAGAAACAACATGCTCCTGTCGATTGCAAACGCTCCGCAGGGTCGTTTATTCACAAATAACCCTCTCTGGAAAATCCTAAATTGTGGAATAGTTTGGCCATTAAAATGCTTTTTTATTAGATTTCTAGCGAGAAGTGTATATTGTACTTTTATAATCCACGTCCAGTGGATGTGTAGGATCTACAGTTTTGATAGATATACGAAGATGATTTGAGGTCTCGCCAGGAGAACGTGTACTGTATATGGGGCAACTTCCATGTAAAGTTAGCGTGGGTGAAAACAGTATTTCCGGTCTCGAAGTTTTCATAATAAAACCGTAAGTATTCCCCACACTGTCAAATGATTACGCAGTGATATCTCCATTACTCATCCACAAAAAAACATCAGTTTATCCTTGTTAATTACACAATATTGATTGGTTTAAATTGTGTACAATGCTTTTGTGTTTTTAACCTTCGATTCGGAGAAACAAATTGTTTTTTCGGAGTTTAGACACTACAGAGTTTCCGAAGACACTACACTACCCAGAATCCCCAGCTATCGTTTGGGACTACAACATCCGCCTTGCTTTACAAACCCCGTGATTAGCCCTCAAGCTCTGTGATTGGATATTGGAGTGGCAGTGCGACAAGGTTACGCTGTCAAACAGCTCTTTGAAATGGAATGGAACCACGCCACACTATCCAAAACTGGACTTGGACGGGTCCAGCCCGGCCCTCCCCCCCAGAATTACACTTGCTGGCTATTGTGTGTTTCGCAACATGTTCTATGTCACGTCTCTACTGGGAAATGTAGTTTTAAAAGACGTTTTCGTATTTCCCACAATTAGAAGTTGCCAGTATTAAACTGTATACATCCCTGGAGGTTTAGGGGATACGAAACACATTGGTGTTATCAAATTTAAAACATATAATTAATACATGGGTGAAAATTGCTTGTGTCCATAATGGGCAGCATTAATACCACATGACAGCTGTGCTTATGTCTGTGACCCCTCCTGTTGTTAATTGATAAGCCTGAAACATGCACTTGTCAAGGTTCAGATGCACATTTAGCAAATATGGCAGTAGCCATCGATCATCTTAAGATAAGATACTTTATTGATCCCAAGTTGGGAAATGTTTTTGTTACAGCAACATATACTACTTTGTTCTACTCCACTACAATTCAGAGGTTAACATGGTATTTTTACTCTACTACATTTATTTTTGTTACTTTGCAGATTCTGATTAATTATGTGAAATATAAACAACCCTTAAATCAGACTTTAGTTACACCTGAGTAAAATTCAGCCTTATCAGTTTGTCTGTTTTGCACATCCTCCTGTTAATATCTTTGGACGTCCTGCACTAAACTGTTTTATTGTAGAGATCACTACAGTATCTTCTAGATATTTTCCATTATATATTTCTATCATTGACCCCTATTTTGTATGTAGGCTACTCTTAATATTTAAATGTTTTCATCAAATATAACTTATTCAACAACTACATTCAATAACGTGCTTTAACCACTAGGAGGTGCAGTTTAGACCAGTGGTCTAGTTAATAAAACATAATAATATCGTACATAATATGACTATTCACTTTATTGTGAAATTAAAACAGAACAGTAAAGGAAAATACAGTTTCAGTCTCTCGATGTGAAGCTTATGCATTGTACCATGAACCTGTATAGACCTGTAACAGTCAACTGCATGAGGAGTTGGAAAGGTAGTTCAGAAAATCAGTAATATCTTTAAAAACTACAAAAAAGTCCCTTTCTATCAGCTGTGCACCGTTATGGTGTAAATACAGACTATCTACTAATTGGATCAAATATAAAAGTCAGCCGAATTAGTGTTGATACTGCAAGGAGACGTATTGTGTGAAAAGAAATGGAAGATGTTGTTTAATTGTTGATATATTTATGATCCACGTCACGTATTCAGTTTTGGCGGCATCTCTTCCAGTTTGTCAAAAGGTCTTCAGATATTTAATGCAGCCGAACCGTGTATTGCAATGCCGTTATGTGATGACTTTCAAAGAGAAAAGCAAGAACACTCGGAATAAAGTATTATTCTTTTTTTTTTTAATGTTTTCCGATTTCATATCACATAAACACCATATCCCGACGTGCATTGCGGCGTGATTTTAGCCTATCAAAACCTCTGAAAAAAGAAATGTGTCTCTCAGAATCGAAAGAGAAAAACCTATGGGAAAAACACAAAAGCATTGTACACAATTTAAACCAATTAATGTCGTATAATTAACTAGGATAAACTGATGTTTTTTTAGTGGATGTGTAGTGCAGATATCACTGTTAAATCATTTGATCATTGGTTTTATTATGAAAATGTCGAGACAGGAAATACTGTTTTCAACCCATAACTTTACATGGAAGCTTGCCGCATATACACGTTCTCCTGACGAAATCTCAAATCATCTTCGTAATATCTATCAAACTATAGATCCTACAAATCGACTGGACGTGGATTCTAAAAGTACAATATATACTTCTCGCTAGAAATCTAATCATAAAGCGTTTTAATGGCCAAACTATCCTACAATTTAGGATTTTACAGAGAGGGTTATTTGTGAATAAACAACCCTCTGTAACGTTTGCATTCAACGGGAGCACTCGAGGCCGACAATTTTCAAACGTAATTATAGGTCGTATTAAGCGCTTGAACAAACGACATATTTGGTCGTAATAAGGGCTTAAACAATCGACCCATTTGGTCGTATGAGTTGGAGGACTTGTTGAACGATACACATCTCATGTTGATGTTGCAATCTTTATCTGAAAACTAACGTGTATCTACCACTCTCTGACAGGATGTAATGAAAATAAAAATCCTTTTGAAATGTGATGAAAGGCATGTTGAACATCCCCAGATGTTGATACTTAATAATAAAGTATTAATTTAGGGTTAGGGTTTTTTTATCTTGTTTCTTTTTATCTCTTCTGAATAGGACGTTCAGATATTAAAATTAAGTATCAGAGACACACTGTTTAGCAGTCAAACTTTAAACGTCTTGCAATCATTGTTCTTTGTTTTTTTGTTCCTACTAACGGTCATAGTACCCATGCAGGGTGCCGCACACTGTCTGTTTCCAATTACCTTATTGGGTAAAAAAGGGGGGTGCTGGTGGTTTAGGAGGATGTTGAAAAGTACTACGAAGACGCTTTGATCCTCTCTGCTGAGAAACTCTGAGGCAAGAACATATATATAAAAAAAGAAACAGGATGAGAGACAGATCAACAGTTTAAGCGGCCGAGCTTTGCAGAGTATGCAGCCGCAGCATTTTCAAACAGATTACCTGAAACCACATTTATTTTCCATGTTCAATCTAAAGGCAACTGGAAGTGTGACTGCAGCGGTGTTATGTGTATAATATTTCTTAACTGCTATAGTCTGCCATTGAACCTGGCCTTAAACTCACAGTGAAGAAACCCTTCAGTTAATATTTCAATAACATTGATCTTTTAAAAAATAAAACTATTCTCCACACAGATTTGGATGACTCATCGCTGTAACTGGAAACAACTATGAGCTTTACTCGCATGCCAGCTTGGTTTCAGAATACTGGCATTTGTTTCAGCTGTGTATATTGAATTTCAGAATAAAACTATTCCATCTACTTTGTTCAGCCAGTGTTCTGCCCTACAGGTACGAGCTGTTATCTTTCGCCTGTTCGCTATTCAGCCAAAGATTTAAAACACATGGAGGGGAAATGGTGGGAAACCATATTTAATCCCAGAAGGCTTAGTGGGAGGGAAGCAGGCCGCAGTGCAGTCGCCACACGTGGAGGTGGGTTACACACAAGCCACATTCGACATGGCGCAGTTTTATGTAGCAGTTCATAAAACCTCAATGAGAGTCATCAGTCATCAGCGTAATGCTGAGCCAAATTTAAAAAAGCATCTGATCAAGCCGATGTGGCCCCGAGTTTTCTCATCTGGTGTAGAAATTCAACTTGTGTGGTAATAATATTTCTCTCTGTGAATGACTCATAATGGCTCCTCAAAAAAGCTTCAGCTTATTACATTTCATTTTTTTCCTGACTCTGTTGTCATGACATTTCAGCTAGGCGCGCTAGGGAGGTGTGTCGATAATAGATGTTACAGAGCATTACAACATCTTGCATTACACCGACTTGTCAGTGAGGACAAGCTGACATTAATATTCATCTTAATAACTGCAGCATGAGAATATGAACTGAACCCAGATGCAAATACACTGTTTTAGAAGCGGCTCTTCTTACTATACTTATTTTCTTTATTGGCCATTTTTGTGGAATAAGAATTGAAATAAAACTAAAGAGTCAGGCAATCACACAAGCATGAAGTCTTAGAAATATGACTTCAGTCTTGCTTGATTTAACCACACCCGTGGTTACCATGGTAACATCCTTTTTTTTGTATTACTGTAAACACTCTTTCAGCAGCTACTTTGGAGAAAAACAACAGAAAAGCTACAGCGAGGCTGATATCAATGAAAGGGAATTGCAAACAGTAACGCCGGATTACAAGCATGTGTTGTTTTCTGTGAATCGTGTGCATGTGAAGGCATTTTGAATCCAGGCCAGGAGCGGTGGACTCCGCCACAAACAATGAAAGCTACTATGTGGAAAACTAATCACAGGATGTAAATACACTAAATGGATATTGCTGAAAAGTGCCAACAAGAATGAAGTTTGTTTTTTATGAAAATCTGAGGGATTGAACTGTAATTATGCAGACTTTTCAATAAGTTTATTTTCTGAGTAAAGTAAATGTCCTTATTTCAACACTCTGACAGATTGTTTTGCTTGTGTTTAATAAAACAATCTGATTGAGACCAATTATAAAGAGAGATTTAGATAAAATCATCCAAACGGACAAATTATAACTGATAAGAAACACATTTTTTTGATTTTCATATCACATAATGTTTCTGTTAAAGGGTCAGCAGGTTTTCAGTGGCGCCACATGGGTTCACCTTCCAAAAAACTTTGATCAGAAGTCCTCATTTGATTATTTTTAAGACTCATTCATTCTCTTTACAAACCTCCAGCTCCTCTTCTCTCCTCTCCCAGGCTGCTGGTGGACTGCTTTGAAAAGTGGAGTGTCTGCCTGTTGATCAGATAGCCCTATAACTAATGAAAAGCGTCATGGAAGTGACAGCAAGATTAATGTAGTATCCCGGGCAGCACTCGCACGAGGCACACTGGGCTTTTCCTGCAGGGCTGCTGCCGCTGCTTACAACGCTATTTATGGTGACAAATAATGCCCCATTCTGCACTGACACCTGCGAGTCAAGGTTAAAAAACATATTCGCCACAGCCGGTACGCGGTGGAAAACGTCAGGATGGGGGAATGAGGATAAAGGAATGGAAGATGGAAGTGGGGAGAGAGGATAAAGAGGAAGGAGAGAGAGAAAAGGGGAAAGCTGCCATTTCAGATAGAATAAACTTATTTACTGGAGCTGTACTCTGTAGGGGAGTCGTGGGAGAGGGTGGGGGGTGGACAGGGAAAATGGGAATTCAGGATTAATTGAAAACATCTGTGCTGTGCAAAATGGCCGCAGCAGAGGAGCCTGAAGGGGATGATAGCATAGAGGGATCACACACAGCACTTGAGAACATATAATATATTTGATTCTGTTTTTTTCCCCCACTCTGAGCAGACAGCTGATGATGCCACCAACTGTCTGGCTTGATATCTCAGTGTGTGTGTGTGTGCGTGCGTGTGTGTGTGTGTGTGTGTGTGTTTGTGTGTGTGTGTGTGTGTGTGTGTGTGTGTGTGTGTGTGTGTGTGTGTGTGTGTGTGTGTGTGTGTGTGTGTGTGTGTGTGTGTGTGTGTGTGTGTGTGTGTGTGTGTGGGAGACATCACTTTGATCGAGAAACCATCTCATTCTTAGTCGATACCAGCAGCTGGGTCTCAAAAGCGGTCAATTCTGTCTGACCTTCAGCCGCAGCGTTATAGTGGGCCAATCAGACAAAGTGTGTGAGTGAGTGTGTGTGTGTGTGTGTGTGTGTGTGTGTGTGTGTGTGTGTGTGTGTGTGTGTGTGTGTGTGTGTGTGTGTGTGTGTGTGTGTGTGTGTGTGTGTGTGTGTGTGTGTGTGTGTGTGTGTGTGTGTGTGTGTGTGTGTGTGTGTGTGTGTGTGTGTGTGTGTGTGTGTGTGTGTGTATGCACCATAATTCCAGGCGGAAGTTAAACATGGGCATGGAATAGCATCAAACACACACATTCACTTTTGTCATCTATGCTGCTACACATATATAAACGTAAAGTCATTGATTGCCTCTGTTAGCAGTTTTACACCAGAGAAACATCTAAAATATATTTGTCTATCAATTTGGGTGAGATGCAATAAAGCATAATTAGAGCTGATTAGAGAAAAAAATATAAAAACAGTGCTTGCTCCTTCTTGTTGCTTTTTAGCTTCACATTCACACCTCAAACACTGGAGGTGTGATGATGACATTCATGCGAGTTGAATCCTTAAAACAACACCATCGACTGTCACTACCAGTGGAACACCTCTGGGGTATTGAGAAGGAAAAATAAAACTTTGACAATTAGGAGACAACCGATTGCTATCTTCTTGGTTATTTCTGGAAACGGACGTGCACAGTTGTTACATTTAATGGCCTCCAGATTCTCTTTGATATCACTTGTACAACCAATGTATTACATTCATTCATTGCTTTATTGTGTGTGTATATGTTTGCAACAGGAAAACATTTAAACTAGAAAGGATTTTGATTATTAGCTTATAGCTAAACACACCAGCAAGCCTTTACCTGGTATTACCTTTGGATGAAGTATGAAGAGAAAGCACACACAAAGTGTAAACTCATGCAACACAAGTTAGTAGCTAACAAGTGGTGTACCCGAAAACTGATTTAAAAAAGATTGATGTCTATCCATGGCATTGCTTCTACTGACCAGTTTGTATACACATTGAGTTATAAGCTCAAAACAGCTGTAAAGTCTGTGGGAGATGTTGCCCCCTCCTCTGATGCGCCTCAACTGCATCATAAAGACACACAAAATTGATACAAAGGGCTGCTAAAAACAGCCCCCATGGTTCGTGTGGACAACGCAGACAAATCAATTCTTTACCATTACATCCAGTACGTATATTATATCAGGTGGGAAGCAGTGATGATATTTCAGCTCTTAGTTATTATGTAATCATCCTTTTGAATTGAGGATTATAGTTTGACAAACATTTGGAAGCCATTTCTAATCACCTACAAATATTATTTTTTTAGTGCTCGTAAAACAAATATCACAATATGGGCCTTTACATATGTTTGTTGCATATGATTGTTTTGTTTACTTCTTTTTTATTTGAATTGTAATGTTTTTGTTACATGTTTGGAGAAAAAAAGCTGGACACTAACCTGACTATTTAAAAAAAAAAAAAACACTTTATTTTTCCTTTCAGCATTGACAGACCACTTCTTCCTTCCTTTCACAATAAAAGCCCTAGACACGTTCAGTTTGGCAGGACATTTACTAATAATATAGCAGCTAACCATATTAGCTTATGGCGCGTTTCCACTGCAGCGGGTAGCTCCCTTTAAGCGTGCCGAGCCGTGCGGGGCCCCTTTTTGGTTGCGCTTCCACTTGGCCTAGTTTTGGCCCGGGGAGCCGTCATTCCTAGAATTCGGTGCCATTTCAGCTAGGTTAATAAAAAATAAAAAAACATAATTTTCCATGTTTTTTTTTATTTAATCTGAATGATGGCTTGTTAAAGTATAAGAAAAATGTTTTGGTCAAGCTCAGGATATTATGTTTAAATAATTGTGACCTAATAATCGGATGCAAACGAGGCAAAACGTCAATGTCTATTAAAAAGTGTTTTGACTACACAATCATTATAAATGTTAATTATCTAACAGCTGAAATGTTCCTTACTTAACCTCTCAAAAATAATTTAACAAAACATTTAAAAAAAAAAGCATTATTTAGAAAAATACTTGTATTTTGAGGCACAATGTAAGTTCAACCCATTTGTTTTAGAATAAAACATAATTTAATTGGAATGTGGCCGCATGTTTTAGTAAATTAATTTTGTCAAATCATTCCCTGCAAAGGACTACAAAGACATGGGTCATATTTGTTCATTTCATTTAATTATTATAAAAAGAAACCAGCCTGTCCTCCTACAAAAAACGACCAAATAGGTCGATTGTTTAAGCACCTTAGATTACGACCCATAGCCACGTTTTAAAGTGTAGCACCTCTAGTGGTCATGTAAGAAACAACATGCTCCCGTTTATTTACAAATAACCCTCTCTGGAAAATCCTAAATTGTAGAACAGTTTGGCCATTAAAATGCTTTTTGATTAGATTTCTAGCGAGAAGTGTATATTGTACTTTTAGAATCCACGTCCAGTGGAAGTGTAGGATCTATAGTTTGATAGATATTACGAAGATGATTTGAGGTCTCGCCAGGATAACGTGTATATGCGGCAGCTTCCATGTAAAGTTAGCGTGGGTGAAAACAGTATTTCCGGTCTCGAAGTTTTCATAATAAAACCGGATATATTCCCCTCACTGTCAAATGATTACACAGTGATATCTGCATTACTCATCCACTAAAAAACATCAGTTTATCCTTGTTAATTACACAATATTGATTGGTTTAAATGGTGTACAATGCTTTTGTGTTTTTAACCTTCGAGTCAGAGAAACAAATAGTTTTTTAGGAGTTTAGACACTACAGTTTCCGAAGACACTACACTACCCAGAATCCCCAGCTATCGTTTGGGACTACAACATCCGCCTTGCTTTACAAACCCCGTGATTAGTCATCAAGCCCTGTGATTGGATGTTGGAGTGGCAGTGCGACAAGGTTACGCTGTCAAACAGCTCTTTGAAATGGAATGGAACCACGGCAGACTTTCCAAAACTGGAATTGGACGGGTCCAGCCCCCGGCTCCAGCTTCCCTCCCCCCCCCCCCCCCCCAGAACTACACATGCTGGCTATTGTGTGTTTCGCAATATATGGCACGTCTCTTTATAAGACGTTTTCGTATTTCCCACAATTAGAAGTTGGCAGTATTAAACGTGTACACCCTGGAGGTTTAGGGGATACGAAACACAGTGGTGTTATCAATTGTAAAACATATAATTAATAAATGGTGAAATAATATACCCACATGACACCTAAGGTCAGAAGAGCTTTATTTAACAGATGGTTTTATGTCTACCCCTCCTGTTGTTCATTGATAAGCCGGAAACATGCACTTGTCAAGGTTCAGAGGCACATTTTGCAAATATGGCAGTAGCCATCGATCATCTTAAGATAAGATAAGATATACTTTATTGATCCCAAGTTGGGAAATGTTTTTGTTACAGCAGCATGTACTACTTTGTTCTACTCCACTACAATTCAGAGGTTAACCTGGTATTTTTACTCTACTACATTTATTTGTGTTACTTTGCAGATTCTGATTAATGATGTGAAATATAAACAACCCTTAAATCAGACTTTAGTTACACCTGAGTAAAATTCAGCCTTATCAGTTTGTCTGTTTTTCACATCCTCCTGTTAATATCTTTGGACGTCCTGCACTAAATTGTTTTATTGTAGAGATCACTACTGTATCTTCTTGATATTTTCCATTCTATATTTCTATCATTGACCCCTATTTTGTATGTAGGCTACTCTTAATATTTAAATGTTTTCATCAAATATAACTTATTCTACAACTAAATTCAATAACGTGCTTTAACCACTAGGAGGTGCGGTTTAGACCAGTGGTCTAGTTAATACAACATAATAATATCGTACATAATATCACTATAAACTTTATTGAGAAATTAAAACAGAACGTTAAAGGAAAATACAGTTTCAGTCTCTCGATGTGAAGCTTATGCATTGTACCATGAACTTGTATAGACCTGTAACAGTCAACTGCATGAGGAGTTGGAAAGGTAGTTCAGAAAATCATTAATATCTTTAAAAACTACAAAAAAGTCCCTTTATATCAGCTGTGCACCTTTATGGTGTAAACACAGCCTATCTACTAATTGGATCAAATATAAAGTCAGCCGAATTAGTGTTGATACTGCAAGGAGACGTATTGTGTGAAAAGAAATGGAAGATGTTGTTTAATTGTTGATATATGTATGGTCCACGTCACGTATTCAGTTTTGGCGGCATCTCTTCCAGTTTGTCAAAAGGTCTTCTGATCAGGGCTCTATAAATACATATCTACGGCAGATCTGTAATATTTAATGCAGCCGAACCGTGTATTGCAATGCCGTTATGTGATGACTTTCAAAGAGAAAAGCAAGAGCACTCGGAATAAAGTTTTATTATTATTTTTTGAATGTTTTCCGATTTCATATCACATAAACACCATATCCCGACGTGCATTGCGGCGTGATTTTAGCCTATCAAAACCTCTGAAAACAGAAAGGTGTCTCTCAGAATCGAAAGAGAAAAACCTATGGGAAAAACACAAAAGCATTGAACAGAATTTAAACCAATTAATGTCGTATAATTAACTAGGATAAACTGATGTTTTTTAGTGGATGAGTAGTGCAGATATCACTGTTAAATCATTTGATCATTGGTTTTATTATGAAAACGGCCAGAACGGAAATACTGTTTTCAACCCGTAACTTTACATGGAAGCTTGCCGCATATACACGTTGTCCTGACGAAACCTCAAATCATCTTCGTAATATCTATCAAACTATAGATCCTACATATCGACTGGACGTGGATTCTAAAAGTACAATATATACTTCTCGCTAGAAATCTAATCATAAAGCGTTTTAATTGCCAAACTATCCTACAATTTAGGATTTTACAGAGAGGGTTATTTGTGAATAAATAACCCTCTGTAACGTTTGCATTGAACGGGAGCACTAGAGGCCGACAATTTTAAAACGTAATTATAGGTCGTATTAAGCGCTTGAACAAACGACATATTTGGTCGTAATAAGGTTCTTAAACAATCGACCCATTTGGTCGTATGAGTTGGAGGACTTGTTGAAAGAAACACAGGTAACAGGGTGGACACAAGAGAAACAGGACGTAACAGGGGGGACTTCACATCAGTGAATACAATAACATATTTAATTAAGAACATAAATCCTTAAACATTACATTTAATTAATGGTGTTAAAATGTTATATTATATATTATTTAATTACATTTCATTTTACCAAGATTACTAACAAGAATTATTATAATTAACAATAACAGCCCACCTGCCCCGCATCCCCCAGGCCCTGACAAATACACACATACTCCAAACTTCAACCATAAAAGTCCACCCAATACAATATTCATGAACATATTCAACAGTTAATACATATGTATGTAGTACCAACATTCTCCATCTATACATCAACCATCTATTCCATTAGCCAGCAACCCAGGTGCTTCTCTAAGAAACTCCAAACAGACTTTTCCAGCTGGACAGACCTCTTATTGATTGGTTGCGGCTCTGTAATGAGGCATACAATCTGGTCATCTCTGTACCAACTTACGTCTTCTCGTGGACTGGGCCAGTAAAATGTGTTAATGCCATTCCTATGCATACACTTTATCTTCAGGTCTTCTTCCACCTCCAGGATGATTCCTGGGAAGGGTTCACCATCATACTTAAAGGAATGGTCCACTCATTAGATAATTAATCAAAACTTCAGTATTTAGTGAAACGTTATGTTTAAACCACCGCGATATTCCCCGGTAAATAATGATTTTATAGCTCTTTTTTATCAAGACCTGTATATTCCGTCTGGCCGCCACCATGTTTGCCATTTTCAGTAGTCACGTGATGGTCGTGATGTCATCCATGCGTTCACTTTGTCAACACACGGAAACATGGTGGAGTATTTCAGTTCGGACTCGTCAGCAGAGGAACAAGTTTTGACCAATGTGAAGAGATTGGATGGGGGAATTCAGCCATACATATCAGTATGACAATATGACACCCTCTGTCCTTAGACCCTCACATCGTACAAGGAAAAACTTCCGAAGAAAACCCACAGTTTAAAGGGAACATGGGAGAAACCTCAGGGAGAGCAACAGAGGAGGGATCCCTTTCCCAGGACGGACAGACGTGCAATAGATGCCGTGTGTAAATTGAAAAGATAATACATTTGCAACATAGGTAGTCCAGATGTTTGGAAATGCATGTGTGTATAACAGGAAGATGATATAAGATACTATATGTATGCATGTAGTACCACCCTTGCTAGCGATTCCCTCTCTAGTTTAGCATACTCAGCTTCGTTGTCCCTGGCCATAGAATCACGATTTTATGGGGCCGGAAAAACTGGGGGGAAATACACACTAGCCGGTACTACGCTATATGGAAAGGCCACCAAAAACTGTCCTGGCCTGGACGTTAAAACGGGGCTAGCCGCTGCAATGGAAATGCGCTATAACATACCTTATTCTTACTCCGAGCACTACTTCTGCTCCTCCGTCGCTTCACACTTGCAGAGGGCGATTTCTCTACTGGCCGAACTGGTGTCCTGGTCGGTGATGACACCAGAAAGACCGATGGTACTGCATCTCCATTGAGTAATGGTTGTTCTTTAAATCCCATGTTATGTTTGATCATACTCTCAGAGTAGTCGTCCGGAAATGTGAAATGTTCACTGCATACATGAGCCTGTAAATCTCTCGGTTCGGGCCGGCCACATTTCGCTAGCCACTGCCTCCGAATGTACTTCTTATGCTTACCTTTTGGCAACAGATGGAACCGAGCATTCCGTGGATTGTTCCTATCCGAATTATGGCAATATTTCGCGATACAGTGAGGCATATTTGAAGAGAGAAACTACAGTAAATAACATGGAGATCAACGTGTCTTCGAAAACCAAACGCATGGATTACGTCACGTCCGGGAAATGGCGGCGCCCACAGTGTTGATGTTATTTCGGTATATAATCAGTTTAAAATCACTGATAATGTCATCGGATTAAAAAAAAAAAGAGAGAGAGAGACTGGCAGAGACTGGTCTGTTTTATCGGATGATAATTTTTAAAAAATGAGTGTCATGAGCATACCATTCCTTTAATGATGCACCACTGCCCAATTTCTTCTTTAGTGAGGACCTCAGGCCGGGTTGGTTCTCTGGTGCATTCTTGAATCGGCTCTTCTACCAAGCTCACCTCCTTTAGCCCATAGCACGGACAGTCCAGTTTGCCCTTGTCATCCTGGCAAAGACAGGTTATGTCCCTGTATTTGATAATCCCTGGAGAATTACTGGTGTATTTTCATAGTTCCTTTCACAGGCACAAGCTGCGGCCCATCCAACATTTCCTGCCCTTTTTTCTCAACTTCTTCTTCTCCCACGAGAAAAAGCTCCACTGAAGTGCCCGACTTTTTTAACTGGTGGAACATGGGTTCCGCATTGGGGATATCTTCTCCATGTTTGACAATTCTGTCAGCAGATCTTTTAAGGATACCCCCAACACCATCTGGAGCACCCTTTCCATGGCTGGCCTCAAAAAAGTTCCAGCTGACGGCTTGAAAGCCTTTTTTGAACGGCTCTTGAGATAGTAGGTAAAAGTTACCCTTCTGTTTGTACTGAGTTGCTGGGCCGTCACTGAAAACATGCAGGCGATTGATATCAGGGTGTCTCTCCCTCACCATGTCCAAAACAGGGTCAAGATGGGCCCAGATGGCTGGGGGATCGTGGCGTCTGGAAGGTGAAATGGTGGTGAAAGTCACTGGAGACAGTTCAGCTGCTGTGTAAAGCACTCCAGTGTGCAGGGTTGCTTGCTGGTGGGAACCTCCAAAATGGACAGATTGAATTTCCTTAGAGTACTTACAGGAGTAATTTTCACTGAAATCTACATGAATTAGACATTCATTGCTCCTCAAGTTTTCCCTTAGTTGTCTATAGGCTCCATACTGCCACCGAATGTTAAATATGTGCCTTCTAAATCTGAACAGTCGGTCATGAAAGTCACATGCAAGTCCATCCTCTGTTGTCATCAAATTTTTCTTAACAGTGATTGTTGACCTTTTCCCTGGCTCCTCTCCATTATGGATGTTGGCTTCCAAAGACCACTGGGTAATACCTACCTCTATGTTTTCAGGAGCTCTCAGCATTTTATGTGTTGTGTAAACACAGTCTTTACACTCGCCGTATGCACAGAGTTTGGATTTTGGATTGCACATGGTTGCATCTACCATTTCCTCAATATTTTTTGTAGCTGACATGCCTTGGCTGTTTAGAGTGTTGGCCATGAAATGTAAGTTCTCATGAGTTTTACACTGACAGGTTTCTCGATCAGCTTCTGTTGGCACCACAACCCAAAATGGTCTCAAGGTGCAGAAACACGAGTAAGAGACCCGATGTTGATGCTCAGAGAGGAATTTCTGGTGCAGATTTTTCATCGTGTCAGTTAGCAAAAGTTTTTTATTTTTCGTCTTCTTTTGAGTGACAGTTTGTTTTCGTCCCGTTGTCATCCGGCTGACGTCATCTCTCAAATAGAAAGCTTTTATTCAGCAGGTAATCTGTGGCTCACTTTTCTTTCAAATGTCAACAGCGCTCCATCTGGTCTTTGACCTCGCTTTTTTGAAAAGCCAAGAATTTTCTGTGCATCCCTCTGCAGCCTGTATTTCTTTATAATCTTTCCTATTGTTGTTTTAGCAATTATTTGTTTCTCTCGTTCCTTCCGGGTGTTTTTGTATTTATTTCTGATGTCTTCAATTATGGCTTCCTGCAATAACAATCTTTTTCTAATTGTGTCCTTAACTATTTGATTGCGAAGCAGGTAATTCACCTTAGATCGAGGGGATTTGTTCTCCCCAGCCAAACGCTGGTCTCTCTTTTTGTATTTGTAATTTTTTCTAATTTCTCTCTTCAATGTGGCCTCTAGTTTTTCAATCTGGTTCTGGAGCCTCCTTCTCCCCCTTCTGACATTGCTCCGTCCAACAATGTATTGCCTATAACACAGGAAGGTTTTTTATTTTATTTCAAGAAGTTTATTGTCACAATTTACAATCACTGAAACACAAAATTGTTTGCTTTATCATGTAAGATAATTCAAATCCAGATACACACAATCTGCAAAGCATTTAACCCATAACTTTATTCTAACCTTGAGGGCCCTTGTTGTGCTGCATTGTCTCGACTTCGAGGTGGAGTGGTCATTACGCTGGCTCTTGCTTTATCCCTAAGCTTTTTCTTCTTTTCTTGCCACTTCTTTCTCTGTTCTCTCCTTTCTCTTTCACTGAGGTCTGACACTTTCTTTTTGTTCCCTTCTTCTCTGTCTTTCTTCCACTTTGCCTTCTCTTTATCCAGGTACTGCTGCCTTCTTTCATTGTCTGAATCCCTTCGTGCCCTGTAGCGTCGCTGCTTTTCTGCATTAGACAACGCTGCCATTTCCTGATAAATACATTCATACCATTAGATATCATATAATTTAAGACTATATATAACATATATGCATATTAAACAAACAATACATAACAGCACATGCTGGAAATAGTTAATCATCTAGCCTTTTAACAACCCTTTACTGTATGTCCACCCTGTTACTGTGAAAAATAGTAACAGGGTGGACGTTAACAGGGTGGACATGTTATGCTACACTTGGCTATTGCTACATGTCTGATGATGATCAAGCTAGCACTTGTGACAACAGAGAAAGATATTTGATAGCTATATTCACATTTTTTTCTAAATGTAAACATTTTGATCAGTTTCCACAAAAAATGAGCATAACAGGGTGGATATGTTATGCTTTACCGCAACAGTTAAGTTAGTAAAAAACATTAAAAAATTGTTGAAGGAAGAGTGCATACTTACTCTGCTTCTTGAAGATGATTTTCCCGCTCAAAATGTATCCTTCTTCTTGAGTCATACAAATAGTAGAATAGTAAAGGGGTGTGTCCAGAGGGATTCAAATCAGAGTAACAGGGGGGACATTAAAACAGGGGACACACACTTTTTAAAAAACTTTAATCAATAAAAATGAATTACCATTTTTTTTTTTTATTTGGTGAGGAATATTAATAAAAGGTTTACACAACAGTGACACAAAAGTAGAATTTGTTTGTATTTGTTTGATTTCTTTGTTTATATCTGTTAGAGAAGTTGAGCAAACATGATTTGGGACACAGAAATTTGGCCTACTTGTGCTAAAATCAGAGTAATTATTTAGCATTTTGAATATCCTGGGAAAATAACATTGATGTTTTATAGTAGAGGGGAATAAACATGTAAAACCAAGCTTTTAAAAATAAGCATTTGACCTTTTACATGCAAAATATATGATATAATGTGTTGGGGACCTAAATGGCACTGAATGCTAGGAATGACCCGCCGCAGCCTACTTTTTCACCTTTTTTCGGGCCCGACTAAATTGTGGTTCTAGGGCCAGGAACAACCAGGCTGAGTCGGGCTGAGTATGCTAAACTAGAGGTAGAATCGCTGGCAAAGGGGCTACAACGACAACAAGATGAACATATTTGACCGTGATTTAATTGTAATGTAACACGTTTCAAAATGATGCCGAATTAACAACATATTGATACCGGTTAGTAAAAACCATGAATTAATGCTTTGACAAGTCTGCAGACAGACGGCAGGCGAAAAACTCTTTTAAAATGCGTGTTTTCTAAATGGAGCTTGGCTAAGCTAACGTTATATATGCTCCGACCGTCCACACTCACAACAACGGCCTATACAGACATAAATAAACCAGTGACTGTATTCACCATGACACAGGCAGTCTGTGGTTTGTACTTGTTTAACTTTTGTCTAGTTTCTGAACAGATATGAAGAGCTGTGAGCTCTGAGTGCTAAGAGCTAACGGCTGTGTTGTTTTTTGGGGCGCTCATTGAAGATGACGTAACGGCTCCGCCTACACTGCGTTACTATAGTAACTACCCCAGTTCCTAAACTGTAATGGAAGCGCAGCATTAAAGTGAGCTGGGGCGAGGCCTGCAGTGGAAACACGCCATTAGACTCAACAATAACTACTCTCAATACGATCCAAGTTCCGTCCTCTGACTCCGCAAATAATTTTAGTCGATACCGGTATGTATTGTTTTTGTTTTTGTTTTTGTTAAGTTTATTCGCCATGACCCCGCTGTGCAATGGCCTTTAAGCGGGTGTGCAGGTTCACGGGACTTTTTTTTGTGGATAAATGAGTCTGTTTTCATATTGCCTTTGTTTGGGTCTATGTCAGTCTGCAAATGTCAGGAGTTGGGTGCGTCTTTCAAAGGTATGTTCAGTGTGTATTTCATTTCAAAAGTGTGGTTGTTTATCTGTTTTTAACTGTGTGTGTGTGTGTGTGTGTGTGTGTGTGTGTGTGTGTGTGTGTGTGTGTGTGTGTGTGTGTGTGTGTGTGTGTGTGCGTGTGCGTGCGTGTTTTATTGTTGTTGCTGCCTCAAGCCTACATATATCTTGTTGAGCTTTACTTCTTATCTGTATTCGTAAGTGTGGGTAGTAGATAGATGCATAGTTGTATCATGCTTTGTGTCTTTTAAAAAGTGTGTGTGTGTGTGTGTGTGTGTGTGTGTGTGTGTGTGTGTGTGTGTGTGTGTGTGTGAGAGTTAGAGAGGAGCAGCAGGAGAGTCATGGCTGCAGAAGCAGAGCAGCAGCAGCAGCCTGATATCAGCTCCTGTTGAGTCTGATTACAACCAGCTAGAGAGGGGCAAAAAACTACTCATGAAAAGAAAGAGAAGGAGAGAGCGAAACAAGACTGAAGGGAGTGACAGTCAAATGCAACAGAAAGAGTCTCGGCATGAGTGTGTGAGCTTCAGAGAGAAAATAAAACACAAAGGGTGAAAGGGAGGTGTAAAAGAGGGGGGAGGGAAACACAAACGAAGAAAATCAATCAGTGCACTTACACACACTTAAAGAGCCTGTGACACGAGTTTCCCCCATCATCCAAACCCATCAATTTGAGTAAATATTGTCCCCTTGAAAACCGTTACTGAACTGATTTTGGATATTTGTACTTTGATAACCATTAATCTGCCTTCAATGTTGACCATTTTCTGGATCTTCTCGGGGATTCTTCAAGTCCCGCCAAATGATGTGTGACGTCATTGCGGGCACAGCGCTCCAGCTGCACCGTTCAGGATCCCAGCATCTGCATGAAACCAGTCATGATGTAAACGCACGATGGCGCACACAGCAGCAAGCTCAGACAGCGATGACAGTTTAATTTTGAACGTGTCTGAGAGCTCATATGAGGCTGAAGGATCGGTTTATGTTGTATCTGTTAGAAGTTTAGGAATGAGGTGCGTCAATATGGGCGATCATACGGTCATGTAGCCAGTGGTGGAATGGGACTAAAAATCATCCGGGGACTCTCGACCGGCCCACTTCGGTACCGCTAGTAAATTGTCAACGGGGGGAGTGGGGGATGTCAGGGGCGGCGGGTGCTGTAGGCTAGGGAAGGCTAAGCCTTCCCAAATATTTGTGTCACTGCATCCTGGTAAAATACAAATATAATGTATAATGTCTGTGTCTTTGACATTAGCGCTGCTAGCCACCTGTGCCCTGTAATACGAAGCCAGTTCAACATACCCTGGATATGTTTGAGTACAAACAAACTAACAACAACAAACTAACAAACGAGATCTCGCTAAGCGGTCCTACGACGCTGGTTATCAACTCGGTAAATCAAGCCAGCGTTTCTCTCACCAGCTGAGAGGCGTTCACGGGGGCGGGGTTAGCTACATTTGACCAATCACAAACAGGGACAAGTGTACTGACAGCGCAGCGTCATACTTCATTAATGAAAAGTAAACTAATATTAGACAAATATGAGCTTTAAACATCCATGACTTAAACATATAATCCAGGATACAAGCCACAGAGTTGCACCTGCAAGGTGAATACAGAACAACTGGTTAAAAAATAACTAGGCCTACCGAGTGTTTGAAAGCGTATAGTTTTATGATATCACTGCCCCATCTAAGACACGAGTGGATCTGACTTTAATTACATTTGACTCGAGTGTTTCGTCAACATAATGTGTTGCTTAAAATAATACTTCTGCATACAGTATGTGACACTGTAGTGTTGCACGGCCAGATACGGCTGGAGAAGCTGACTCAGATAAGGAAATATATGATATATTATGATATTATATGATCGATGATCTGATTGATGATGTAATATGAATGATAAGTGCGACACGTCGGCGTCTTCTCTGCATACGGCAGTTTAAACTGTATTTCCTTTATCCTGTAATATGACTTGAGAGATTTAAACTCCGCACACTGAGTTGATCTCTTTTCTATAGACGCCGGAGGCGGGCAGCGTCAGGTAAAAAATTATTTAGCCTTCCCAAACCTGAGCCTCACGCGCCGCCTATGGGGGATGTGCTAGTGACTTATCCGACCGGCCCACTTCGGTACCGGCCCATCGGGATTCGTCCCGATGGCCAGTCCGCCACTGCACCCAGCCCACGTAAACTGTCAACGGGGGGAGCCTCGCTGCGGGGAAACGGTGGACCTAGTGTCCCGATCGGAGTGGGAATAATAATAATAATAATCCGTGCATTTTATCCATTAATTTCCCCAACATTGTGGTAAAAAAACCACACGTTTAATCCATGTTGGTGTACTACAACTACAAAAAGCATCGGTTTGTTTTCTCATCAGGAAATGCAGACCGGCTCAAACAAACGATTTTTAATCATCATCCTCACGATCATTTAATGTATCATATGTTCGCCGAATTGACATGAAAGCACTAATAAATGTAGTTTCATCCACATGAGTTTACAAGTACAAATATAATCGATTTGTTTTTATATCACACCCGACGGGAGGAAATTCAGCAGCTCTCACTACCGATTTTTAATCCTAATTTAATCATCATCTTCACCACGATTATTTATGTTTATGTTCGCCAAATTGACATGAAAGCGCTGACAAATATGAATATACTGTAGTCAACTTCATTACAACGTTATTAACGTGCCTAAACTCAGTAATTCACCATTTCTACGCATGACAACACACTTTGTCCGTGTTTGGCTCTCTCGCCGCACAGTGAAGCGTTCCCGCATTGACGTCACTTCCGGCTTCCCCCAAAACTTCAAAATGAGTCGAAGGAATTTCCCCGCGATGTTCCAAATTATTGATATTTATCGGAACGGTATCGCTTTTTCTTTTTTAAACTGACGGTAGTAGCCCAATATTTCATTGCACAACAGTTGTTGGGATGCTGTCACGGGCTCTTTAAGTAACTGTGTTACTGTCAGCTTTGTGCAGTATTCTGATTTCTTTGATGTCAAATAAACAAGAAACCTGGTTTCCATAATTGGGATAAAGGGAAATTGAGAAACTTGTTTGTCTATTTCTCCAGAAATTAATTCAGGGAAGGACAATATCAGTGTGACAGCACAGCAGTTATGCATCTAAGTTTGAAAATAAGATAATACAAGTTCTACCTAAACACTAATACACGGCAGCCTGCATAAGTATAAATCAGGTTTGACAGATATCTCTAAAATTCACAGTTTAAGAAAAAGTCCTCTCCACAGAGCCTGTAAACTATTACAAATAAATTAACCATGGTTCCAAAATAAGGCTGAGATAAGGAGAGAATACAAACTGCCAACAAAATAAAAACAGTAACAGTGAAGAAGAAAATACATATTTTTCCGTTAATGTCAATACAAATCAGGTCAAATTAAAGACGCCAGAGATGTTTCGCAATTTCTAACTGGCCTAGAAACAGACATTTTTGGGCTTCAGAAGAGCTTTTACACCTAGTGATTAAAACATTTTGGCCACCAGTGGCAGCAGTGAATGCTCTCCTTACACTATAAAAAAGGCTCAAACGACTGTCATTTATTTTTGGTTCAGAGAGCAGGTGCTTTCAACATCTCAATGGCGTATGTGGAGTGCGATTAACGACAGTCGTGCTAAACAAGAGTCATGGGCAGTGCCTCTCGTAAGTTAACTTGGCTATGTGCAGGATTTTGTGTAATCAATCATCCTGCTTGTGAATCGAGTTGACTTATCATTCTTTGAGAGTTGTTAAAAACGAGAGAAATTCCTTCCAGAAATAATTTGGTTATAAGTTGAAAGCAAGTGCAATATTCACTCTTCCTTTAGCTCTGTTTTTGGTCTCCACCGACTCCTGGGAAAAATATTGGACTCTTTAGTTGCTTAATTCTCCACTATGTTCAACAGCTAGTTGCTTACGTCTGCCTGCAGTTTAATACAGAGTAGGTAGTCTTGGAGTGTGTCGTGGCTGAAAATGAGGGTGACGAAAGCAGCGAGAGTGATCCAAAAGTTGTGGGCTGTTAAACCAAAACAGCTGAAAGATACTAAAACACTTGTAGAACTGAGTGGAACTGCAGTGTGGTGATAATCCCCTTTACATTTCCATGATAACCTAATTTCTTCCAGCTACCTTCTACTTTTTCTAAACGTGCTAAATGAAAGAGACACAAATGACAGGAGACAAAAAGAGCAAGTGAGGAAAGGCAGCAAGATATTTACAGAGTTTGAAACACAGAGGGCGAGATAAGGAAGAGAGAGATTCATGGGAAAGCAAGGGAACAGTCAGAATAAAGAAAAAAGGAGTGCGCCGGAGATGGAAGCAGGGAGAGCGGAATAAGATCAAATAAACGAGAGGCAGCTGGGGGAAAGTGAGAATAAGAGAGAGAGGCTTGGTTGACACATAAAACAAAGATGAGACACCTAGAGAGAGAGTGAGAGATAGGCGATTGTGGAGAAGAGGCTGTTGCTGGAAAGTGTAGATAGACACCTCGGAGGGAGGGAAGAAAGAAGCGATGGGATCCAGTGTGTGGAGGGGCCAGAGAGGAGGAGGAAGACAGAGGAGGAGGGGGGGGAGCTAAAGAGGAGGGGAGGGGACGAGACAAGCAAGGGAGGACCAGAGCGAGGAGAGAGAGAGAGAGAGAGAGAGAGAGAGGCAGATACGGAGGTCCACAGACAGCGGCGTGCAGAGCGCAGACTGGCCATTGACGCTGCAGTTGGATTGAACACACATGCACAGACACACACACCCCTGAGGAGTGTATGAGACATACCCAGGCTGCTTTCCATGGACACACACACACTGGCAAGGCACCAGAGAGGAAATACAGCACATCCCAGAGCCTGAGGAGTCATGGAGAGCAGCATGTTTTTTGGTGAGTTTTTATTTATATATGTTCACACGCATAATTTCATCCTCGTGTGTGTCCGCAGATTCCTTCATCTAAGAGTGTTTGTTTTGACTTGTTCTGGTTACTGAGAGCACGAACAGGAAACGTGCTGGTTTATATTAAAGGCAAAACAGTGTGAAGTTACCCACTAGGGAGATTCTGTTATTTTGTGTGTGTGTTCACTGCATGGGTTTTATCAGTCAAATGCACAGTAAAAGTGCACACTCCCCCCTCTCCTAGATGTAAATGGGTTCCAGCCCGCCTGTATCTTGTTCTTGAAACTAAAAAGGATGGATGGGGAGCCGGGTGCTGTTACAGGGAAGTTGCACACTGAGGAATCCCAAAACTGTTGAATGAACCTGCTCCTCAGGTAACCCCCTTTGTGTTGCTCATGTTCTGGTTTATTGGACTGAATCCCAGGTGATGTTGCTGCTGAGAATACAAGCTTCGGATTTCATTGTGACCAGCTGACTGTTCGTAGGAATTCAAGTCAGATCAGAGATGGCAGCACTGGGAGCCACTTGATATTCTCACCTGTATAGTATATTTACAGAAATCGAAGGAAAGGCCCTTTCCATTAGTTTTTCATGGAGGAGACTGGAGAAGGCTTAGGAAGACTTAATGCGCGAGTGGCTCCTCGTCAAGTGCTCTTCTCACGGCTGGTTTACAGTCACATACTGTAGGAGGAATAATTACACAGGGATCCGGAGCTCTGAGGGGGTGATTTGATAAATGAAAAACTATTTTTTTTCTTTTTCATCCCGGGGATTAAAGTGATCTGAAGTTACAGACTGTGGTTTGTAAGTGCGAGAAGGATTTTCTCTTGTTATGCCATACACAGAGAAGGAGGGGGTTGGGGGGGGGGGGGTGCTGGTGGCTTATAAATGAATAAGCTGTCAGGTGCAGAGACAGCTTCAGCCCTTTGAGAATCGACCGCCGACGTCAGTCAGGTGCGCAGCTTCTGGAAAGCAACGAATGGATAGGTTTGGACATTGTCCCATTTTTAACCTGAAATCAAACGAAGAGTTGGTGATGTTTCTATTCATACGTTCTTTTGTCTGACAAAGAACCAACTTATCACCAGGGCTCAATGTAAAGCAAACAACAAGAGGAGTAAAGGTCATTGTGTTTGTGTACAGGAGCTGCATTGCTCTAACATTTATGAATCCTTAGTGCACAAGCCCACTGCACTCCAGAGAGAAAATAGATGGTATCTGTTAAAAGATTAATAACACTGCTTGTTCAGCAACTCTGCATTGCTGCTACCTAATTGGAACACGTTTTTTGTTAAAGTAAATATTATCCGGTGATATATCATGAGACTCTTGACCTCGATGCCAAAATGGACAGGAATATAAACAGATCAAAAGAAAATGCTCCTCTTGCATACATCAAAAGAAGGCTGTAAAAAGAGCCGTAACCCAGCAGGCTAATAGGTCTTTAGTTGGTGCTGCAATCATACAAGCTATTAGTGTTGTTTCGTCGAGGGCCCGGAGGAAAACGATCCGGTGTGTCTGGCTTTGTGGTCGGTGTTAAATGGCACGTAAACATATCTTTGGTTAACCTCAGATTACAGAGTACATGGGAAGTGATTTTTGGGTCTGGTTCAGAGACAGCTGTGTTTATTAGCGAGCCTCAGTCATGACAGCAGCAAAAGCTACAGTATGCTAATCTGGAGTGGAGTTATGCACCTCGGAGCAAAGTGCATGCTGTATGCCACACGCTTGTGAGATTTATGGGATTTCTTACGAACACAGAGTTTATCCTGTAAAGGTTAATTGGAAAATCAGTGAAAGTTTAGCTTAAAAGCAAAAAAATGCTTTAAATCTGTCCTTTTTGCTCACTTTGTTCGATTTAATAGGGGTGAAATGATCTTATCCTCCTCACTGGAAGCGTGGTACGGATCTCAGAGCATGCTAAGGGCCGCAGAATACAATCAGCACACTCCAGGAAAACACAAAGGTGTTAATCACATCTGAAGCGCCATCAGCATACAAATTGCTTTCAGAGAAATTCAGATTTATCTAATAATTGGATTTATGTTTGCTGAGGAAAAAGGAATTATGTGCCAGAGCAAGCTTTTTATTTGGAGGCTCTCTGGCAGTGTGGACACTCAGTCTCTCTGGGCAGATATTATTGGGGGAGCAGCCAGGTTCGGGACACTAAAAGGAGGCGGACGGTGGAGCAGAGCGGAGCAAGATGATTAATTATTAATGCCAGACGGCGTCCTCCAGACATCATTTTAACTCTCCCCCTCTCTCGACATAATGCCGCAGGAGTAAAAAGCGCTTCAGCCCAGATAAGGGAATCTTTCTGGAAGGTCAATGCAGAGGACAGCCGAGTCTGAAACACACCCCGATGTACAGTACACACATCCTGTCCAATTAACTGCTCGTATTGTCTTACACTGTATAAACTGCATCATTAAACACAGCCTCAAAGAGAATGGATAAACAAAGGCCACAGGATAAAAAACTTTCAATTTTGATCTGTTTCAAATGTTTCTGGAAGTCAGATTTCATCTTTTTTTTTGGCATCGTTACACTTCTGGGCAAAGCAGGCAGAAAAGCAATCTTAAAAAGCCCTAGGTTCAGTTTGTGTCAACTGGTTTGTGGTAATTTAATTAAAATTGTGTTTTAAAATATACACCCCTAAAGCATTATATCATCTGACATGACTTATCATGTCAGATTTTAAAGCTGCGTTACTTTGTTTCGTTTGGCTACTCTGAGAGAAGCTGGAAAACACACGTTTAATATATTAATGCCTTATAAATTTGTTATGGGTAATGTGTTGGCAAACTGTTTACACATCCAGCAAACATCGAGGAACATTAACATTCATTTAGAGACATGTCTCTGGTGATGTGAAGACCGTAAGTGCAATTCACTTTCCTTCCAGCTCTGTTTTGTCTCTTTAGCTGCCAACATGTTTACAGGCTAGTCCCTGACTTTCACAAGTGGTGCTGGGCATAGAGTAGTTTTCTGTTTTTTTTGCTAAAAACAGCTGCCTGTGGTATCTGGAATTGATGCAGACAAGATCGGATTGAACAAAACAGTTTTTTAATATTTTAATAATATGCTTATATATTGCATATTTAGTAATTAATTCACGTGCAATTAAATGATAATGCAGAAAAAGTAGTATTCCAGCAATGCATGCAGTACAGAGAAAGGACGGGTTGTGTGGTTAATAGGCAATCGGCTGATTCTTTCTGAAGCACACTTTCAGGTAAATCACATTTTTATGATACATTTTCTATTGGAATTCCTGGTGTTTGTTGGTTTTAAGCACTCTTTGCAGCTTTCTGTGTGGCTTTAAATAAATCTGTGGCTACAATTTACATAGGCAAACATTTCACAACCTCACATTTCACTTTTAACCACCACATACCTCCTCTCGGTCGCTGCATGAGAAGCTCATAGTGAGAAATTGTCCCTCAGATACGAGCCTGTAAAGAAATGAGTGCAGGGGGACATGGTACAGATGGGGCAATGACATATAACCAGGCTGTCATTTGAATTTATGATTTCTATTTGTTTGGCTTGAACTTGTTTTGATTACTTTGATTTGATAAAAGAATGTTCCCGACTAAAAAACTGAATATAAGACTAGGCTAATGGCAAAACTGTCTTTTTTACCACATTTCCACACTTAACTCCCAGGCTGCTCAGACAGTCTCTTTTCAGTTATTTGAATGATTGTCGCCTGCTGACCTTTCACTCTCCCGAGCCACTCTCTATGCGAAGTAGATGACAGCGCATGCCGTCGAGACTCAGGCCACACGGGGCCCTGCATCCTGTCGACGGAGTGAACATTTAGAAGCAGGCCACAGAACTCAAATATTAAAATGTTTAAGCCAAACTCAAGTCAAATATTGATATCTCTAACAAAGTGATAATTACGGTTGCCATCTGTGCTTCTGTGCCAGAGCCTGCTGTAACAGGATTTTTCTGCATTAGTGTTGAAGCATCTTGAAGTCAGTGTGGAGACCAAATGTCAGAGAGGGTTAAAGATCAGAATAGCAGCCTGGGCTAATTTCTCTGCTCTGCCTAATATTTTTTTTCACACATTTGCTGGTGATGACAGATGATCAGGCTGAAAGCGTTGAAACTGTTGATGCAGGCTGGAATGTGACTTTTTGTTCAGGCATGTTTTTCCGGATTGCGATTGTTGCGTGTTATCTTTTACAAAGGTAGACAAAATAAAAATATGTGTGCCTTATTTGACCTCGAACGGGGGGGGGGGGAAGGTTTATGAGGTGAACAAGGTTAAATCCAGTGACAATTAAATTGAGGAAGTATAAGTATTACTCAAACACTCTCTATTTTACAACTATAGTATACTTCTCCTTCACCAACCTTCAATACTTTAAACCGCAATATTATTTGGCAACTATAGTAACTACTTGCTTTACAAATGTTGCTGTTTAGCCATGCAGCATCGTGTCTCGAAGAATGGCAATGATCAATTTCTTCTTTCCTTCGTCTGCAAGTGAGGACTTGTGATAGAAAGTTCATAAAAGTTATTCTTAGTCAGTTCGTTTTTTTATCAGCCTTTTTTGGATCCTGTGGTTCAGTGGGTTCACTTCTTTTGTCCAGATGGAAATATCTCAACACGTATTGAATAGATTGTCACAAAATTTGGGAAACACTACGATGCCTTTTATATCAAAATTGTAATTTGTCCTCAAATGTGGTTTACTTCCAATCCCTGCTAAACTATTTGAGTGCTGAATAGCATATTCATTGCCCATGTGTGCTCTTGTGTCTACACATGGTGCGTTCAGGCACCGTTTTGAATGTGGGTTACCCTCAGTTTAGCAGCTCTCAGAACCAAACGTGGAGTCACTGTAGTTGCACCTGAAATGGATGAAGTGTCTATAGCTTGCGGGAAATATAGGCAGGATTATATATGCTGGATTGTGCAAGAAACACATCTGTTCCCAGCACGGTTGTAGAATATTTTTTATTGAGAACATATGATCAACATTTAAAATGTGATGTTTTGTTAAAAATCTAACTACACACGATAAAAGAAAGTAGTTTAAATAGTTCTTCTTTGCCCAGGTACAACATTAAAAAGAAAAAGTATCACGTTACTATTATTTAAAAGGTACAGAAGGCCCAATGTACTTCTAACCATGTTCCTTTTACAGAAGGGAAATTTTAAGTGCAAGATGAGTACTCATATGGAGTGTTTTAAGTTTATTCGTGTAGGGTCTGAATAGGATACTTCTTCAAGCGGCTACAGTGTCAATACAACACACTTAAGACTGTAATGTGAAACTAATCATCTCTGTGTGATGTTTTTTCACAAAGGACTCCAGTCGTTATGACACATCATATTTCATCCCCTATCACTCAGCAAACCAAACATGACCCCATCGTAAAAATTCACATTTCAGTTTGTCAGTCTTCATCTCGCTGCAGACTAATCCCGCACATCAGCCCTGGTGTGTTTGAACGGCCTGTTTTGACTGTCACTGACTACACTGTCACTGTCGTGAGTGCTGGATTTGGCCGGCGCGTGGTGAGGCGTGCTTGTGGGTTGACGTCAGGCCGGCATGTCGAGAGATGGCATGGTTGGATGATCCCTACGAATGACAAGACGTGCCTCCACATGAAAGACGGCATGTGTTCTTTTTCCAACAGATGGCAGCGCTCCGCGACTGGAAGGTGAAGACAGAGTGGGAGAAGGGGAGACAGTCTGTGGTTTCTCCCTTTTCTCCTCTTTTGTTTCTGACTTTTATTTACCCCTTACCGTAGCCTGGGGTCCAAAACGTGGCAAACCGTGTTTTTATTTGTCTCAAGACGGCGGTTTGATACAGTATCTGCCAGCGCTTTAGAGCCATGCTGGCCCAGAGTTCCACTGTTGTTAAATGTGCAGCAATAAAAAAATCATCCCTCTGGTTCTCATTACAGCTTCGTGAAATGGCTTCTTTAATTCCTAATGTTTTGGAGGGCTATGGCGGTTTTCTTTGCCTTTTTTTCATCCTGTAGTGTTGAAATCAGCCGTGTGCAGTTCTCATTCATAACACTCCGTTCGATGTCTCACTATGGGATGCGCCTCATCGCGGAGCAAACAGAAGGATCAATCTCATTGCGCCAATCCTGATTGGCTGGTGATCTTGACGTCAACGTCAGGGGAAATCACCCCCTATAAGTAGCCTGCGCCACGACGCATGCGTCATTCAAACACCTCTTCTCGCTTCAGAGCACATCTCTAATAGTAGCCGGGCTAGCTTAACAGTCCACAGACTGAACCAAAGCTAATTTTCGGTCGACGGGCGTTAGCCGACTACCCTATTCTGCCTCGCAGAAGAGTATGGTACTAACACACCAGTTAGTATTATAGTCAACCTCGCCGTTCTTCCTCTGGAATTAAGGTAAGGTTTTGACTTTCAAGTTAGCAACACACCCGTTGCTAGCTTGTGTTTTTCCCCTCACTGCCGACACCACGGTAGCGAGGACGCTTTTTTCTTCTCTCTTCTCACGGAGGAGAAAAGGATTACAGGAATATTACCACACCAGGTAATATCCTTTGAGAAAAAAGACCCACACTGTCCTTTTTTCCCCAGATTAAAGACAGATTGGTAACACTTTTTTCTCGACGTACCTGTTACGAGCGGGCCCTCTCCACACCTCACGGCGAATGAGATGGACGCCTCTCTCCCTCACACCAGAGGAGTCAGGAATTCGGAGGCTCGGCGCTGCGGCTGCGGGTTGAAAGTGTCAGGCACAGACTCACACCAGATCTGTTCGTCCTGCCTCGGGCTGGAACACGCCCAGGAGGCCATTGACAACCCCGGCTCGTGCGGGCATTGTGCCCGCTTCACTATGAAGAGCCTCCACCGAAGGTTAGCACAACAAGCTAGCCTGTCGGGACGGGACTCCCTCATGTCCACTGATCTGCCGACCGGCAATCAAGACACGGGGGCGTCCGCCGCAGAGATGGAGCCCCTCACTGGGTCGGTCTGGGGCTCACCGACAGCGGCACCCGCAGAACCGGAATCCCGCGCTATATCAGGCCGAGACCCGGTGGCGGCAAGAGATGCGGGAACGGGGCCCCACGCTATACCAAGCTGGGGCTCCCGGCTGGACCTCACCATGGTTTCACCCGCGGAAGATGTCCTAGAGTTAGACTACATGGAGGACGAAGAGGATACCTCTGAGTTCCTCCTGTCTGACTCGGATGAGCAGGAAGACGACATCTTCATGTCATCAGCTCAGGCTGCAAAGCCGGGAGCGATGGCTGCTCTCCCGGGCGATAGCACACCAGCTTCGCCCTGTCTAAGCATGGACCTGCAGGCCGTGTGTCAGCGCACCGCGTCCAGGCTAGACATCCCGTGGCCCGAAATGGCCAAAGAGACCTCCAGGTCCCGTTACGAGGGGAAACTTTTTTCCCAAACAACGAGGACAAAGAGGCAACTCCTTCCGGTCTTCCCGGAGATGTTGGATGAGGTGTCGGTCTCGTGGAGAGACCGGCCCTTTAGCAACAAGGCCCCAATCCAGGGTGCCTACTCTTGACTGTGACGGTATGGAGAGGCTCGGCCTGCTCCGCATACCGCCTATGGAACCGCTGGTGGCAGCCCACCTCCTACCGAGGATGGACCCGTCACCAAGCAGGAACCCCACGCTGCCAGCAAAAACGGACCGATTCCAGTCGACCATGACTGAACGGTCCTACAGAGCCGCAGCATTGTCCGCCAGGGCTCTGAACGTTTCCTCGATGCTAACCGCGTACCAAACGGAGCTCTGTGAGGATATGTCGAGCAATCCTGGACCGGCCACTCTGGACGAGATAGCCGCGGTCACAGACATTTGTCTCCGTGTCCAACGCTGCGCCGTCCAGGCCACGGGCAAGGTAATGGGGATCATGGTGGTGCAGGAAAGAGCTAGATGGCTCAACCTCACCAACCTCCCAGACCGGGAAAAGGAAGATGTGCTTGACATGCCCATCGTTCCCGAGGGGATTTTCGGCTCCGCTCTCGCTTCCATGCAGAGGAAGTGCGAGTCGAAAAAGAAGGAAGACGAGGCCCTCCACCTCTGTCTCCCTCGAAGGGTCCAGCCGCTGCCTTCGCAACAGCGGCCCTTCGCCCAAGCTGCACCGAACTCTGCTAGGTTCAAAGTACCAGGACAACAGAGGTCGCAGCCCGCCCGAGTCCCCAGCCCAGGCAGGAGTTGGCCTAGAAAATCTCCGGTTCCGGCTGCAGCCCAGGCGCAGCCAACCCAGAATTTCGGCCAGCAGTCGAGGAAGAAGAAGCCCCTCCTTTTCCCCTCTGTGACAGAGCTGGAAGTTCCTTCCCCGGCTCGAAACGTGTTCCCGCTGCCTCGAGAGATGCCTCAACGTCATCCTCTAGTCCGCATAAAACACATGTCACATCTTTCTTGTTTGAATAAACCATTTTCCGCTGACGCATCCAGGCTTCGGCCAAGGGCGCAGCTCAAAAAAATGAAAAGAAAGACAATAAACAGTCCGTTAACTATAAATCCCCTTCTGAGAGCAGCTAAGGCCTCTCTCAAAAGGCGGATAATAAACGGGTCTGTGAAGGCACCACCGCCTTGTGCAGTGCCGGTTGGGGCTTTAAGGGCACTACCGTCACGCGCATGCGCAGTGCCGGCTAGAGCTGTAATGGACAGCCCGCCAATTCTTCCCCTTTTGAGAGCAGCTACGGCACCTCTCAAAAGACGGATTATTGACGGGTCCGTGAAGCCACCGTCACGCGCAGGCGCAGTGCCGACTGGAGCCGTGAAGGCACCACCGTCACACGCATGCGCAGTGCCGGCCGGAGCCGTAAGCGTGACATCCCAGCTGGCTCTAAGGAGCATACAGCAGGAGATACTCACAACATCTGCCTGGGCTTCTCAAAACAGTTATAATGTATCTCTTTTCACAAACCCAGAGAGAGTCAACCCATATTCTGGAGAGAGAGGTTCTCTCTCTCCTAGAAAGAAGGGTTTTATCTATAATGCCCACCGAGCGGAGTCAGATTACGGGGAAAAATGTCCTCGTAAAACACCCACTCAACATGGGCCTCATAATAAAACTAAACCCCGAACGCCACGGCGTACGGAGAGTTTTGGTTATTATGTAATGCGTAGTGGCACTACACCCGACTTTTCTAGTGCGGGACGCGCCTACGGGTGCCGTCCTTTCACGGAAGGTGGTCACCACGGACGCAGGTCAGACAGGCTGATAGGGGATTTACGAAGGTCGCCCGGTGAGAGGTCCCTAGAGCAGAGACTTCCAGCGGGCACACGTAAACTACCCGGAGCTTTTAGCGGTGTTCCCCACCCAAAAACGCTTCCTGCCTTCTCTCAGAGGACATCATGTCCTCGTGAAGACAGACAACACGATATCGTGTATGAACCGCCAGGGGAGGTTGCGTTGTCTCCAGTCACACACACTGGCACACAAACGTATCCCTTGGAGCGGCAGACGTCTCCTCTCTCTGAGAACGACACAGGTACCGGGAGTTATGCACCTAGGGACAGAATTACTGTCCAGAGGTGCACCACTCTATGCAGACTGGACTCCTCATCCAAGGATCGGGAGTCCGCTGTGGGTGCGTTACGGCGGAGCCGCGTTAAGTCTGTTCGCAAGAGGAGAAAATGCTCAATGACAGCTGTTCTCTTTAATGCACGATTTAAACGCACTGTTAGGCGGGGACGCACTCGTACACGATTGACCTCCGGGTCCTCTGTACGCGTTCCCACCCCTGGCTCTGTTACCCCCAACTCTGGCCAGAGTGAAGGAGCAACGCCACACACTTACTCTGATGTTTCCACCCTAGCCCGCAATATACGGGCTGGCGGGGATATATCAGCTGTTGTGCGGGCAGTCATGGCAGCCCCCACCACGCAGGGACAGATTGTCTCAGGCGGGGGGGGGGCGTTCCTTTACCCACGCCCAGAGCGCGGGGCACTATGGGCCTGACCCGTGAGTGGTACAATCTGAATACAGTGGGACTCCCTCAGAAGGTGATAAACACTATTCAGAGTGCGAGAGCTTCCTCCACCAGGTCTCTTTACGACTGTAAGTGGAGGGTGTTTGAGGAGTGGTGCCTTCAAGAAGGACACATCTCTTTTCAATGTCCTGTCGGGGTGATTTTATCATTTCTACAGGACTTGATCGAAAGACACAGAGCTTTCTCCACGATCAAGGTGTACCTGGCTGCTATTGCTGCATGCCATGTGGGCTTTGAGGGTAAGACGGCTAGCCAACATCCTTTGGTTTGCCATTTTATGAAGGGAGCGCGCAGGCTCCTCCCTGTCTCCAGGTCGCTGGTGCCCTTATGGGACCTGGCAGTGGTTTTAAATGGGCTCAAAATGACCCCATTTGAACCCCTGGAAGGAGCTAACATGAAACATCTGTCACTCAAGACAGTGCTGTTACTGGCCCTGGCATCCGCCAAGCGGGTCAGCGATATCCATGCACTGTCTGTACATCCTTCATGCACTCAGTTCGCCCCAGGGAAACGAGAGTGTTGTTGAAGCCCAACCCTGCCTTTACACCAAAGGTGGTTGGTTCGTGTACCCCAATTGACATTGAGGCATTTCCTCCGCAGCTGGTTTCCTCCGGGGAGCAGCAGCAGGATCTGTTGTGTCCAGTCCGGGCTTTACACACATATATGGACAGATCAAAAGAGCTTCGTCTTAATGACCAACTCTTCGTGTCCTGGGCTAAACCTCACAAGGGTAAGCCTGTTACTAAGCAACGACTATCCCACTGGATCGTGGAGGCGATTGCTTTGGCCTATACGAGTCAGAATCTGCAAGCACCTTCGGGTCTGCGGGCTCACTCGACTCGGGCCTGGCTACATCCTGGGCTTTGTTCAAGGGTGTTTCCATCCAAGACATCTGTGCAGCGGCAAGCTGTTCTTCGCCGCTCACTTTTGTCCGCTTTTACAGGCTAGACGTCTCCGCTCCAAGCGTGGCCCGAGCAGTGCTGGGCACCTTGTTGAGTCGGGACTCCACCTGTTAAATTCTGGTTGATCGGTGATCTTCGAGATAAGCTCGTCTGGCAATACGGGAGCTACAATATCCCATAGTGAGACATCGAACGGAGTGTTATGAATGAGAACTATAGGTTACTTACGTAACCCCAGTCTCAGAGTAACATGAAGTGAGATGTCTCACCAGACGGCCCTCCTTGCTATGGTGAAGCGAGAAGAGGTGCTTATTTTGAATGACGCATGCGTCGTGGCGCAGGCTACTTATAGGGGGTGATTTCCCCTGACGTTGACGTCAAGATCACCAGCCAATCAGGATTGGCGTAATGAGATTGATGCTTCTGTTTGCTCCGCGATGAGGCGCATCCCATAGTGAGACATCTCACTTCATGTTACTCTGAGTCCTGGGGTTACGTAAGTAACCTATAGTTTCCAATTGTGGGTTTTAAAGCGCTCTGCTGGCATGGTGCACTCACATGACAATAAAAGTATTTACTTTGTTTTTCCTAGAGATGTGAAGGCATGGCCTGCTTTGCCATTAACTCATCTCAGAAGACAAACTGTGCCCGTTGCAGTCATTCCACATCAGCTCTTTGTGGGGACAAGTCAGAATGAGAACATTGTTTTGGAGAGATTAACATCATCACTGTATCACATAGTTATCATCTGCATCTACATTTATTCCCAGTGCATAATGTGGGTCTGACTGTGATTTAAAGAAGAAACTACATCCATAATTCTTGAGTCTTAAGTCAATTTATCACAGACACAATCTTTGAGCCAATGGAGACCATTCTCCTAATCGTGGTGTTAACGGGTTGACAAACCTCAGAATGTACACAGACTTCAATAATAGCTGAGATGAAACAATTGACCTTTTTAATTTTGTCCAAACATCAGGCATTCAGCGTCAAAGCATGAAAACTATAAACTATGAATAATTAAGTTCTCAGAGTTTTTAAAGAAAAGAAAGACATTTATGTAGTCATATACTGATATTTTGAAATAAAACCATACAGAAATGCTGAAAAAGGTGCAAAATCTCTATTTATTTATTTGAGCATGGAAATTCACTCTTGACCTTTTATAGTCTCAACCCCAGGTCCGACAAGTTATTCTGGAGCTTGCAACTCTGCTATTTAAAGCCTTGGAAAGCTCAGAAAACATAGACCTTCAGCTTCAGTTGATATTATTATGTTAAAATAAATTATAAATGACATGAAGAAGTCTAGATATACCCAAAAATGAGGGAAAGAAAATGAAGGTATTGGGAGTTTGTGATGTATAATAAAAACCTTGTTATAAAATGATGTCTTTTAAATGATGGAAATCCTCAAAAAGGAATGGAGTTCACGGTTTTTCCAGTGTTGAAGCTTTAAAACCATCCAAATTGGAGATTTGGGGGATTTCCGTGCCTCCAGCTGAGGTTCAACCCGCTGTAGAACATCTGAAAAGTTGTTTTTACTCCTGGTATTAATATAAATCAAATCAACTCGCTGTAACTAATGTAAGGTATACATACTTTGGCTGCCTTGTTAGCAGAGGAGTTACATACTTGAATGTATGAGTAATACAGATAAGATGTTACACAGTGCAGAGACACATTGTTTTACAGACTAAACAAACACTCTGACGGTTCACTTGGAAGATTTCGGCTCAGCTTTGTTTCCCTGCTGCCATCTGCATTTCAATATGTTGCCTTTGCTCTGCCTCCTACAGGTAACACATGTCAAAATGGCCTCATGCCCACCCTGGTGCGTCCCACCCTGCCTGGCATCCAGACCTCACTGGGCATGAAGCAGTTTTTCCCGTTTCCATTGGATACGGCCACAGCCATCAGCCTCTTCCAAGGATTCAACGCGGTGAGTCTCATCTTTATCCTATATTTGTCACATGATCTGCTGCTGCTTTATGTTCATGATTCCACATCTATTTCTAATATATCTCAGAAATATTCATATTTGGAGACATCTTTATTTAAAACCGTTATCACTGATTCAGTGCTGCACACAAAGAGCAGCTTCAAGGCATCGAGGTCTGACCTTCCTCAACCTCATTTTGTCAAGTTCATGCATCTCTCTTTTTTTTAATAAAATATGTATAAAATGCACTCTCTGTTAGCCTGGGTACATCTAATTAAATATTCTTTGAACGCTTTAATGCAAGACTATAAAGAAAAACATAAAAGGAATATTTGTAATGGTTCTGACTATCCACTTTAGAGGAGTACATTTCCATCTGAGAGTATGTTTTGTTATGCAATATGTAGAAGTCTCTACTGTGTTTTTCTATTATGGCAAACGCATCGTTTTTCCTGAGACGCGTTTGTGGAAAATGTGCAATTATTCTCATAGCGCACTTACTCTCCTGCATATTCAACTTTATCCTGGAGATGTATTGAGGGCTCTGTCTTTAGACTCCAAGACCAAAACTCATTAATAGTTATTTATATCTTAAGAAATATGGCTGCTGAATGCAACTCATCTTCTTATTCATCTCCACATCTGTTTTTAATTTAAACCCAATACAGAAATATATTTTGCTGAAAGCCAGTTGGCAATTTACTCTAGTCTAAAACATTTATTTTAAATGTGCAGTAGGTGACGGAGTAATGACTAAGTAAGCCTTATCTCTGTGAGACATTCTGAGAGCGATGAACGTTTGTAAAACATACTCCATGTTGCACTAATCTCCGTTTGGAAATTAAGGACAATGAACAATTATTTGAAACAATGACTGAATAATTGTAATTTTTAAAGCAAGGAAGCCACATTTTTCATAGCTTCTGGAATATTAAACACATTGTCAATCAGATTTGAACAAGCCATTTTAATTGTGTATTCACTATTCAGGTAAATCAAGATGGCCTGTTTTTTGTATTTTCCAACATTTTACAGACGATGAAATAGATGCATGGAAAAAAATAGTCTGCAGATTAGTCAATTATGAAAATAATAAATACGGTGTAGCCCCGAACACAGTAGCCATCCCTTCCTGTCATGATTCATTGTTGATGTTGCAATATTAATGTTATATATTCATTTCTATGTTGTTATGTTGATGTGGAAAAGGATGCATCATGTTTAAAGATTTAAAAGACTCCCCTTATAGCTCATCATTTTTTAAACAGGCATGGAGACAAACTCTATACTAGACCCTTTCTCCAGAATCGAGAACTGATGTTAACAGCTTTCTGAAATGCAACCCTAGCATGTGGCTGCACAGACCTTATTGGATTTGCGATTGTTGAGGCACTACCTTTTTAAATGGAGCACTCATCCACTATGCACTTACTGTACCAGGACTCATACGTACACTCATATGGATCTATTGATTCTTCTTTTAAAAGCAGAAAGTAATTATGAAGAAATATGTGGCCATGTGCAGCTCATATCTTCAAGGCCATCAAAACAACATGATGACTCCTGGTAAAAAGAAAAACCCTGACAGATAAAAGTCTAAAAGCTTTTTTTGTTCAGTGTCTTCTTTTGAATTACATGGATAGCTCAATTTAAAATCTGTTGGAAACAACGGGTTGAAATATGGAGCACAGCTGGATAAGAATGAGGGAAAAAATACACATGAAGGAACAAAAAGAAAAGTGGGGACATCAAGGCGAGAACCCCAGATAACCCTTGATGATAGATGTTTCGTGAGAAATGTCAGGAATACTGGTCCCTTGTCTCGCCCCGTCTAATCTGTATTTAATAAACTTGTCTTCGGATAATGAGTAATACACTGGGAAGCCTCCAAGTGGTGGAAAGCTGATACTAGATTAACACGAAGTAATCACCTCTCATTCTCTGTCACACACACACACAAACACACACACACAGCATTCTTGCACTTTCCTCTCATTCTCTCTCTGTTTTCCTTTTTGTCGCTTATTCTCTGAAACTTTTCTCACAGTTCCTGATTTATTTATAATTAGTTGTAAAAGCACGAGTTGACACCAGCCTCTGGTTTCAAACATAACTTATTGGTTTACACTCTGCGGTCTTCCACTCTTTCATCACTTTTAAAACCAGTGTAACGGCCCGTCCACACAGCGGCGTGCGTTGACGCTTGCCGGCGGGCGTGTCTGACACTCGACCAACAACCAATCACATGAATCTCCCGCCCCAGACACACAAGCACGTGGTTTGATTGGCTAGAGCTTGTACTGGCATATGATTCGATTGGCTGACGCCTCCGTCGAGGCGTCAAAAGTTGAACATTGCTCAACTTTTGCAGCGAGCCACGCCAGCAACGCTCCACGTCGCTTCCCACGATGCAATTTGGATAAAAGTGACGTCACCCCATTCAAAGTGAATGGGCAGAAGCGTTGGAAGCTTCAACGCACGCCGCTGTGTGGACGGGCCGTTCGTGCGTTGTTTTAAGGGTACAACAAAGGAGCCTGTTTGCAAGCTTGTGGGTCGTGTCTCTTTATGTGTTATGTGTGGTTTCATGGGTGGGAAAATATTTTTTACAAATCTTATTATAACCAAGAGCTGAGATGTCAAATCTCAGGGGAAAAGTCCTTGACTCAAATATTGAGTCAAGTTAAAGCAAACTTAGTGGCAACATATTGTACCTGAAGTGAAAGTACAACCTTGAATCTGTAAGGATTTGTTGGCTTTCAGATCCATTGAAGAAGATAATAAATAAGGAAAAATATAAGAAAAGAAAGCCAGGAAGTTAAACATCTGAGAAAAAAAGCTATAAAAGGATGGAAGGAAATCAACACATGAAGAAAGAAAGACGGAAGGGAAGAAAACAAGAAGAAAGGATTACAAAAAAAAACATAAAAGCAAAAATTGTAGGGATATATTTAGGGTTTGTACCATTGAATGTAACATTTGTTTTCAACTATACATCGAGCAGGCCAAGTGGAATTACTCAAATATCCTCAAGATTAAAGTATGCAAATAACTTTCTTGACTTTAACAAAAAACGTTCTTTCTGCCTCCACATATGGGTAATATGTCTTCAGTCAAGCAGTGTATCAGAAGATGCAGATCTCTGATTGTAATTGCACACAGAAACCAAACAGCTGTTCGATTGACTGCAGCAGACTGTGATTTACGGCTGAAGTTAGTTTCCATCTGAACTCCCACTGACGGCACACTCTTAATATCTGCTGGAGATGAGGTCAGACATGCTTACGTGCCCTCAGGGCTCAATAAACATTTACACTCTCTTATTATAAAACAACATGACATACTGCTATATATGATGACAGTTCTTCCATTAACACAATAACAGCACACTTCATCCCAGCAACACTCACATTATTGGATGTGTTTTTCACTTGTGGTGCAAAAGAAAAATAGAGAATACTAAAAGTGTGTGCGTGTCCACACCTGCATGAAATGGGACTAATAGCAAAGTCTCTTGTCGAGCTTTTGTGCAATCCTGTTCTGGACGCAGTGACTGACACTTCAAGGAAGTCTTTAGCCGGAGGGAAAGAAAGACTTTTTGTTATCCAACTGCATGTTCTCTCTCTCTCTCTCTCTCTCTTTTGTCCCTGCCTGTTAATTCAAGGAAATGTAACAGAAAAATGTGGTTTCAAGACATAAAAAAACCCTTCATGCATGTAACTGCATGTGCTCAGAGACACATGGGAGTAAAACGGTCTTTCTGGAGGCTCCAGTTTGAAAGGAGCTCTCAGATAAAGTGATTCTGTAGTTCATAAAAGGGAGGAAGATTGAGAGTGTTGTCTTGTGGTGGTTGTGATTTTATTACCAGGTGTGGAGCAGTTTATGTGCTTCTTTATTTCCACTCCTGTTTCTTCAGGCCTAACACAACCCTGACTGATTTGAATAAATTCTGTTTTTAATAAATGGGTTATTCTAATTTGTCTTATTCTATTCAGGTATTGTTTTAATATAGTGTCATGCTTAAGTATGTATCTATCCTTCTGCAGTCACCCATTGCCAGACAACTGAACTACATTCTCAATAATGTTTTGAGGGAATCGTTCTATTGTGCCGGATTACGGTTGCGGTTTTAAACAGTTGTTTGAGTTGTCAAACAAAACCAAGCAAAACAAAAAGGCAATTAGATTAATTTGTTGAGTTTAGAAATAAAGATCATGGTTTGGCTTAAAATGGGTATGCAACAATTAAGTTACATACGTAAATGTAGTCATGATGTTGCCACCACTATGCTTCACTATTTTACTCTTGTTTCATCCAGACAGGACGTTTAGAATTCAGGCCAAACTGTTCGATATTGGTTTCATCAGACCAGATAATCTGGTTTTTCACGGTCTGAGAATCCTTTAGGATCCCGGCCAGCGCTCTTACAGCGGCCCGTCTCCCTGGTTTGTTCAGCTCTAGGAAGAGCCCTGATTGTTCCAAACTTCCTACAAATATAAATTAAATAGGCTGGGCTAATAAAACGCTTCATGCAGTATTTTCTCTGCAGCCTCCTTTTGATCTGTTCATTGTAGTAATTCTCTAAATTCTGCAGGATCGTCCCGTGACTTTGAGGCTTGTTCTTGATCTGATTTTCTTCGTCATCTGTGAGCTTAGTCGCGTGTGTGTGTGTGTGTGTGTGTGTGTGTGTGTGTGTGTGTGTGTGTGTGTGTGTGTGTGTGTGTGTGTGTGTTTTCAAAACCAGCCCAGAGGTGGGAAGTAACTAAGTACATTTACTCAAGTATGAACTTGTACTTTCAATGTTATGCTACTTTGTACTTCTACTCCACTCAATTCAGAGGTAAATGGTGTTCTTTTACTCCACTACATTAATGTTGTACCTTTAGTTACTTTACTTGGATTAATGTTGTGAAATATAATCAACACTTAAATAAGACTTCAGTAACACCTGGAGTAAAGTAACTGAGTAAAGGTACTGTGCAGTATACAAAGTAATTAAAGTTGGCTGCACCTTTACCAGCTTTGATAACTCTTTACGTTCCCTACTGGGCTAGGGGAACCAAAGGGAAGCAACACAACCAGAATGGGATTGGTAATAATTAGGGGCCGATTATCGGGGCCGATATTCCACATTTGACCGATTATCGGTATCGGCCTTTTTTTTATCAAATTGTCGATAAAATTTGGCTCTGATACGGCCGTTTCTCTGGCTGCAGTTATGGAGTCAGATTTTGGTCAATATTCTAGCGCGTAAAACAAGCTACTCGCGAGCGGAAAATGTGCTTTTACACGCGCATAAAATGACCCTCGCGCGCAGATTAAACCCCCGCGAGCGGCTCTGCGCCCGCGAGCGGCTCTGCGCTCTGAGACAGCCCTATGCTTGCTCGCGGGAGTGTCAGCCTCGCGGAGTCTGTCTACGCGCGCGTGAAAAGTTTCTGGCACTTTGGGGCGGAGCCACTAGACTTTGATTGACAGCTGCAAGGAAACCCGGAGTTGCCAGGTTTGATAAATGCCTGCACTAACAAGAGCCGAGGAGTGACGGCAGCAAAATCAGTTGGACGAGATTAAATGGTACCGCCACGTGCGTACGCAGTGCCGGCTAGAGCTGTAAAGAACAGCCCGTCAATCCTTCCCCTTTCAAGAGCAGCTACGGCATCTCTCAAAGGACGGATTATTGACGGGTCCGTGAAGCCACCGCCACGTGCGTGCGCAGTGACGGTGGGGACTGTTGAAATGGGGTACCACCGTGTTCAGACAATAGAGGGCCCCATAACACAACAAACAGAGTCTCAGAGGGCAAGATATGTGACATCTCCGCTGGCTCTAAGGAGCACACAGTGGAAGATGCTCACAACATCTGCTTGGGTTTTCAAGACAGTAACACGGGGTTACAGACTCCAATTCGCTGTCACCCCCCCTCGTTTCTCGGGCATTTTGTATTCACAAGCCCGGGGAGAGTCAGCCCATATTCTAGAGAGAGAGATCCTCTCACTTCTAGAAAAGAGAGCTATATCTGTTGTACTTCCTCGTCCCCAAACGAGGAGGGAACGGAATCCGGCCAATACTGGATTTGAGGGTTCTGAACAGATATCTAAAAAGATATAAATTCAGAATGCTCACTCACACATCTCTGCTGCGTCTCGTGCGACAAGATGACTGGTTTACATCAGTCGACCTGAAAGATGCGTATTTCCACATCCCAGTATATTATCCACACATCCTGAGATTCGCATTTCAGGGGATCTGTTATGAATACAGAGTACTTCCCTTCGGCCTGTCTCTCAGTCCAAGAGTGTTTGTACGATGTACGGCAAGCCGCGATAGCCCCGTTAAGACAACAGGGTATTCGCCTGGCGACCTACCTGGACGACTGGCTGCTTCTCGCACAGTCGGAGCAGGAGGCTGTTACGCAGACAAATGTTCTCGTAAAGCACCTGCTCGACCTGGGTTTCATGATAAACACAGAGAAGAGCATGTTGTGCCCCGCGCAGACTATACTCTTCCTGGGGTTACGTCTGAACTCGGTGCCCTTTTCAGCTCGCCTGTCAGCGGAAAGAGTGAAAGCTTTCAGAGCTTGTCTCGCTCAATTCCAGCTGCGCAAACATGTTCTCTTCAGAACATGCCTGCGGTTGATGGGGCTCATGGCGTCAGCCATCCTGGTCGTACGACTAGGACGCTTACACATGAGGGAGTTTCAGCGCTGGGTAGCCGCCTTAAAACTAAACCCCGCGCGTCATGGCGTGCGGAGAGTAATGGTTACTGTGAAATGCGTAACGGCACTGCGCCACTGGCTGCACCCAACTTTTCTAGTACGGGGCGTGCCTATGGGTGCTGTCCTTTCACGAAGGGTGTTCACCACGGACGCATGTCTGACAGGTTGGGGAGGTATTTATGAAGGGCGTCCGGTGAGGGGTCTCTCGAGCAGAGACCTCCAGCGGGCACACATAAATTACCTGGAGCTTTTAGCGGTGTGCCTCACCCTAAAGCACTTCCTGCCTTTTCTCAGAGGACACCATGTCCTCGTGAGGACAGACAATACGACGACAATGTTGTATATAAACCGCCAAGGGGGTTTGCCTTCTCTCCAGTTACACATGCTGGCACGCAAACTGATCCTATGGAGCAGCGGGCGTCTCCTCTCCCTGAGAGCGACGCACGTACCGGGTGTGTCGAACCTCGGGGCTGACCTACTGTCCAGAGGTACACCACTTTATGCAGACTGGACTTTACATCCAAGGATTGTGAGCCAGCTGTGGGTGCGTTATGGCAGAGCCACGGTGGATCTGTTCGCATCAAAAGAAAATGCTCAATGTCAGCTGTTCTTTTCGATGCGCGACTTAAACGCACCGTTAGGCGTGGACGCGCTCGCACACGTTTGGCCTTCGGGCCTTCTGTACGCGTTCCCACCCCTGGCTCTGATTCCCCAAACTCTGGCCAGATTGAGGGAACAACGCCACACACTTATCCCGATAGCTCCGCACTGGCCCGCTATGTACTGGCTGGCAGAGATTTATCAGCTGCTGTGCGGGCAGCCATGGCAGCTCCCACTACACAGGGACATACTGTCCCAGGCGGGGGGGGAGATTTTTCACCCACACCCAGAGCGCTTGGCCTTATGGGCCTGGCCCGTGAGTGGTACAACCTGAATATAGTGAGACTCCCTCATAGGGTGATAACACTATTCAGAGTGCGAGAGATTCCTACACCAGGTCTCTCTAACATAGTGCTGTTACTGGTCCTGGCTTCCGCCAGGCGAGCCAGTAATGTTTTCATGCACTGTCTGTACATGTACCCAATGGATTTGAGACATTTCCTCAGCCGCTGGGTCCCTACGGGGAACAGCAGCGGGATTTGCTGTGTCCAGTTCGTGCTTACGCACCTGTATGGACAGATCAGGGGTACTTGTCATAATGACCAACTCCTTGTGTCCTGGGCTAACCCTTAAAGGGGGAAAGCCGGTTACTAAGAAACGGCTCTCCCACTGTCGTGTGGAAGCTATTGCTTTGGGGCCCTTACGAGTCAGAGTTTGCAGGCACCCTCAGGTCCGCAAGCTCTTTCAAATCAGGGTCTGGCTGCATCCTGGGCTCTGTCCAGGACGTCTCCCATCCAAGACATCTGTGCAGCGGCAAGCTGGTCTTCGCCGCTCACTTTTGTCCGCTTTTACAGGCTAGACGTCTCCGCTCCAAGCGTGGCCCGAGCAGTGCTGGGCACCTTGTTGAGTCGGGACTCCACCTGTTAAATTCTGGTTGATCGGTGATCTTCGAGATAAGCTCGTCTGGCAATACGGGAGCTACAATATCCCATAGTGAGACATCGAACAGAGTGTTATGAATGAGAACTATAGGTTACTTACGTAACCCCAGTGCTCAGAGTAACATGAAGTGAGATGTCTCACCAGACGGCCCTCCTTGCTATGGTGAAGCGAGAAGAGGTGCTTATTTTGAATGACGCATGCGTCGTGGCGCAAGCTACTTATAGGGGGTGATTTCCCCCTATAACGTTGACGTCAAGATCACCAGCCAATCAGGATTGGCGTAATGAGATTGATGCTTCTGTTTACTCCGCGATGAGGCGCATCCCATAGTGAGACATCTCACTTCATGTTACTCGGAAGACTGGGGTTACGTAAGTAACCTATAGTTCAGGCATTTATCAAACCTGGCAACTCCGGGTTTCCTTGCAGCTGTCAAAGTCTAGTGGCTCCGCCCCAAAGTGCCAGAAACTTTTCACGCGCGCGTAGACAGACTCCGCGAGGCTGACACTCCCGCGAGCAAGCAAGAGGGCTGTCTCTCTCGCGAGCGAGCACAGAGCCGCTCGCGGGGGTTTAATCTGCGCGCAAGGGGCATTCTATGCGCGTGTAAAAGCACATTTTCCGCTCGTGAGTAGCTTGTTTTACGCGCTAGAATATTGACCCAAATCTGACTCCATAGCAGTCACCACTCTGTGTACACGAGCAATGTCCCGCCCACAGCGCTATCTGATAGGCTATTACTGAAGATTTTCCGGGCGGGAGCCAGCCAGAGAGGCGGGACCTTCTCAGATTACAGGCAGGTGCGAAAGAACGCAGACACAGACTGAAGCAAGCAGCAGCGCTGAGCAGCAGAGCCATACATTGTTAAACCGAAGTTCAATAAACATCCCTATCCCCTATGCTGAAGTTGCAAAAACACCACGATCTTATGATCCAATTCTATCAGTTTCCCAGTTACACAGGGATGCGGGAAGTCAGTGAGAGTTGGGGGTGCGTGCAGCGTCTCGCAGCGGAGTAACTGGGGTGGGGGGGGGAGGTGCTGCGAGTGGAGCCTCGCAGTTTTTCAGGTTGATATGTGAAGCTCATTAGCTAGCCAACATGTATCTAGCAAATGTTTAGCAAAATATTAGAAGTGAGGCTACTAGACTAACGTTAGGTCTACTGTAATAGCCTCACTTTTAATAGTTTGCAAAACATTAGCACTAGTGTTTTGCAGTTGCTAGCAGCTTATTGGGATTTTATACTAGATAGACAGATATAATAAATTAAGCATTATTGTTAGTTAAGGCTGCAGCCTGCAGCCCCACTTCTTGTCTCTCTCTAACTCATTGCAGATGACTGCACTAAAGAAAAGGGCACAGAGAGGAAACCAGTTGTAAGATGTTTAAAAGTTAATTAAACATAATATAGGCTATGCTTAAATGCATTTCAAAGAAGTTGTGTTGGAGTTTGTGTTATTCTACATTTTGACACCAAGATTTTTTTTTTTACTGCAAATGTATATCGGTTCCAAATATCGGTTATCGGTCTCCTTGATTACTAATAATCGGTATCGGTATCGGCCTTGAAAAAGCCATATCGGTCGATCCCTAGTAATAATTATAAATGGCTTTATTATACCAGGGTGTAACAAAATGGCAGGCATGCAGCCTGGAACAACAACAAAGGCCAAAAGAGCACAGGTTGACAAATAACCAAACAAAGGGAGGACTCTAACAAAATTAGTCTAATGGCATAGGGAAAATAAATACTAATATGCTAAATGGAGAACGAAACAAAAACCTCACTTTAAAAGTGGTACAACTACCCAAAGAATCTACACAAAACACAGCTAAACTAAAAGGCAACAGTCACAAAATCATAAGCTACTCTAAACACTAACTAAACTACTCTACACTCTAACTAAGATACTCTAGACACTAGTAATCACACAAGTTTAACCACAGTTAACAGAATTCTCTAAGAGCAAGTAGCGAGAGGCGTCTGTCCACATGTCAGAGCCTCCCGAATTACCTCCGTCGCCGGCCTTTGTACTCCTCCCCAGCAGGTGTGCGCCGGCTGTGCGCTGCGATTGGAATGCGTCGGGCCCGGCGTGCTCCAATCGCAATCTTCAGGGGCGGACCAGGAGATGGCAGCCAATGACGGGAGGGCAACCGCACTGCTCATTTACATAGAACACACACAGCTGAAAACACTCAGATGACCAGGAAGGCAGCAGCCGTAATACATTATAATAAAAAAACATACAAAAAACAATATAAATTATTCTGAAATTGATCAATCTGCATGAGTACTTTTACTTTTGGTACTATGATTATATTTTTATGTTAATACTTTTGTACTTTTACTTGAGTAATATTTTTGATTGCAGGATTTTTACTTGTAACAGAGTATTTCTACACTTTGGCACTACACTCTGGCACTCCTTTAACTCAAGTACTTCTCCCACCTAGGAATGGATCCAGCCCAATCAGTTGAACGAACCATAGTTGGACTGCGATCAGGTGTAGAAAAACACCTCAAAGATAATTAAGAGGCACATGAGAATTTGAAGTGTGCACAAATTAATAACTTACATGCATGAGTAAATTAAATGTGGTGAACATATGTTGATGGAATAAATAGAAAAACAGGCTGCATTTTAATCACACTTTCCTTCTCTTAAAAAACACACGAAGCAAGATGAAGATAACAGAATATTCACATGAATATCTCTATTAGAAATTTAAACTTGACTTACTTTAGATTTTCCATTGCCTAATTTTAAGATAAGATAAAATTAACCTTATTAATCCTCATAGAAAATGCAGGTATAAAAGCAGCAACATAATAAATAAATGTACAATGTAATGTAACAATGTAATGGGGCATAAATACATATGTGAATAATCATGAATTTGATAAATATTTATAAAAGTCTATGTGCAAGTGTGCATGTCAGTGTAATATAATATTCTATTGTGGAGAATGTAATCAACATGTAGGCCTTAGTTGGACACATCAGAGTCAGTGGCCTTATATTCATTTATGGCAGCACCTCGGCTTGTCCCGTTGATATATATATCAGTGACAGATCTTGATGAAATTAATCAAACATGTCTTCGGGCTCTGTCTAACATAACATTCCTCATTTGTTTTCATATGATTAGGGAATAGATTAAATGTTTGCTTTATTTCTTTTTTTAGGGACAGAATGTGGATTAAGAGCAGCCAAGAACGAGAAATTATGGTCACAATGTATTACTTCCCTGTCGTTAGGAATTCAATGTATTTTCTCAATGTATAATGAGCAAATTAATCCTGCAACCGGAGTGAAATCTGTGAACTTAATCATCAAAATTGAACGCTAACATCAGAATACCAAGCAACAGAAAAAGTGAGAATGGGTTTTGCAGGTTGAAAACGCGAGGCGAATCTCTCTGCCTTTTTATGTTGTTGAAGGCGCTCAGATCGGACAGAATTATTTCAAAATGTTTTACCAACGAGGTAAGCTTGACAGAAAAACATAAAGTGAATGGTTGCTTTTATTTAATAGAACATTTTGAATGAAGGAAATCTCAAGTACCACACTCCCTCAAGGACTACTGTTTTTATCATGGTAAATACCGTGTTGTTTAGTCATATAGCTCTGGGTATCCAGCAACATTGAACACTATTCATCCTTTATTCATCATACATCTTTTCAACTTCAGGCATTTAGGGTGCTTGTACAAAAACAAAAAAGGGCATAGAGTGCAAAATGGAGGAGTTAAACAACTAGCCTCACTCATATTGAAACCTTTAAATGAGCCTTCCCACACACTCAGCCCCGCCTGCCTGAAACGCCTCCATTGGACTCCTTTGTTTACTTCCATAACGTAATGAAATCACTACGTAACACTTGCGCTTCTATTGGTCAGCGCTCCAACACATTGTATTTGATAGGCAAAGAGGCGGGACAACTCTAAGAGGTTGACCAATCACAACAGAGCCGGCCAGCTAACCAATCGGAGCAGACTGGGCTCTGGTTTCAGACAGAGGGTGAAAATAGGTGATCCAGCACAGGCAGTATGAGAACAATAAAGACCTTTTCGAACGTTAAAGTATGTAAACATGTCAAAGTAGAGACACGACATACAGTTATGAACCTGAAAATCTGAATATTGTGTCCTCTAAAAAAGCCCCTCCGTCTGATACCTGGGAACCTAAACCTACTGTATACTGTGTATGCTGTGTTGCTGTTGACCTGATTTGAAACTCAATGTGTTGAGGATGCCTTAAAGTTAATTTACAGCAAAGGGGAAAGAAACAGAACGAGAGCTTTGAAGAACTTTTTGGATTGCTCTGCAACTTTCAATTGATTCAGTCGTGGAAGAGTTATTGAGAATGCCACCTCGAAAGAAATGGAGCAAACGAGAGAAGAAAAAGGGGAGGAAAAGAGGGAGAGCTCAACAGGAACGGCTGAGTTTTGGAGTGTAATGAAAGGGAAAAGTGAATGGGGCAAAAGTAGTTTTCAGTTTAACAGAGTGGTCGAGGTGTGTGTTTGTGTGTGTGCATGTGTGTGTCTTTCTTTGGCCCGGAAAATAAGATCTATCTTGCCCGGAGCTTACATTTGTCTTGAAGAAACAATACAACCTCCATTTCCCCCTGCAGAGTAATCAGGAATGTGATTTATCGATTCTGTGCGCAGATCTGCACGCTGGGAAATTGCTTTGTAGTCCTGGAGCAGCAATCACACAGAGGCCTCCATATGCTCCCACGACAGCATCACAGTCCATTTAAATGTGTACCCACCCTCGCTAAGTCAATGTTAGCTTCGATGGCTGTAATGTGCTTTTCGACAAAGCACATAACGCAGTGAAGCCAGAGGAATCCTATTGTGCGTTCACGGCACTAGAAGTAAATATCCCATTGGTTTGTCCATGGTCGATGTAAGGTGACAGTGGAGCACTTCCAAGAATCAAATCCCCGATGTGTTTACTGTCAGTCAGATGATTGGCTCTTGATGGCTGTTTGAAGGAACAGTTGATCTCTGTAGGTGAGATTAACCTTGTTTTACGGGTCAGAAAATAAACAGTTGGTGAGTTTTTCAGCGTGAAGTTTCATCTGCACCTGTGTCCAAAGCTCTCCATAGCAACAGAAGCTGAGGCTCATCTGTATTGTAGTATTATGGGATGGCCAATTACCAAAGGGCCAAAAAAAAGAAATAAAACAGTTTATCATGTATTTGCGATGTGTTTATAATATTGACAATATGTAAGGTGAACATTTGTAATAATTATCACTTGACTCGGCTGCTTCTCTCGGCTCTTTGAAGCATTTTAGCATCTTTCTGCTCTACGATTGATTTTAAAGCCCTAAACATTACTGCTTTAGTTCTCGCTCAATGTTCTCATCATCTGTATTTATCCGATGATATGACCTTTTGAATTGCAGCTGAAAATCTAGAGATTCCCACTCCAAATGAGGGCTAATGTTGCTGTTTTTCTGCTGGATATGTGAATGGGCTGTTGTCAACACACCTATAGCCGTAACACTTAAAACTGGAAGCAATATTATCATTTCAATTTGTCACGTCAAAAAGTTATTATCCGATACCTATGGTATTGTTACATTATCGAAGAGACTATTCCGTTTAGTTGGATATCATCTAAGTACAATCTTTAAAAAAGGATCCAGCATAGTACAACTATGAACCAGCAGCTCCTTCTTCCCTTCAGCTTTTTATATTTATTTTTTACTTTTAATGTTGACTTTCAAATGAAGAATGATCACCCAAATCATGCTCTGTGTGAAGATCCAATAAAAAGAACAAAGGACGAGTCGGGGCTGTTTTGCATACTCTCATTTGATTTACACATGTCCCATAAACATCTGATGAACTCAAATGTATCCCAGTGGAAAGCGTGCGAGTGCACTAAACGACGGGAAATGATCAAAGCTTTAGAGCGAGCGGGACCACCACGCTGCTCCCCTCCAGCGAGTCACACCTGCTGGAGTGGAGTGGAGTGCATATCTGTCTAATGTGCAGCGCAGCGGCCCTTATCATTTAGCCCGTGCTCTGGGGCTTTTTAACCCTCTGAACTGAGTGGAAGCTTTATGTTGGCGGAGCTCGTCTCTATGTGTTCTCCCACGATAATATTTCACTCACTCTGGATAGCTGCCAGCTCTCCGCTCTCTCTCCTGTGGAATGCAGAGATAATAGTGGGGAGCTCAAGATGATTTTTTATGGAGGAGCTTAGAGCCAGCTTCCCAGGCGAGTTGTGCCGATGCTACAGTCCAGTGTCTCATCCTTGTCTCTGTGACCTACTGGTACTCCACACCAGTCAGCATTACAACTTTAAAACTCCTCTGGGTGTTTGAATTCCGTGAAATGTCAACCACGGTGCATAACTGATGAACACAGGTTTGAGTTGAAGGACAGTGATGTGTATTTGTTTCTCTTCTGTGTTTTAGTGCACATAGTTAGAGGCTTGTAGGAGAGGAATGGAAGATAGAAACAATCTGTTTTTGTTTATTTGCCATGTGCTTGAGGTTCTTTGAGGCGATAACAAAAATATGTCAGCTTTAAATCCCCATCTGCTCATCCTAAAATGGGGAAAACAACTCAATTTAAAGATTCAAGAATTTATTTTGCCATTAAAAGCAGCACTTTATTTGATTTTAAGTTTGTGTGAGAGAAGGATGAGCAGCATTTCTGTAAACAACTTTAAAAGCAGCGGACCTAGACAACATGCACACAGTTTGAGGTTTATAGAAACTGCCATCTGTAGTTCATTTAAAACTCATCTGAATGCACATGAGCATTACAGATAGCCAGAGTTTGTTAAGTTTAGGGCCAATTGTGGTTAAACCCCTGCTGAGTGGATGCAATTAAAATACAACTCACATTAGGTAACATTACTCTAGATTAGACTACATACTCCAGTCTAGTCAACAGTTAAATACACTTTACTATCAGATGTCAAAATGTGTGTATATTTCCTACCAAACACAAAAGTGCAGATAATTAAAGAAAGTAAGAATTATGTAAAACTGCTCCACGAGTGAAAGCCGTTCCCATCATATTGAAGAACGTTTTGCTTCCTTCACATCTAAAGGCTTTAGTTCGCACGAAAAAACCTGAAACTCATCAATTGGCAAGATCATAAATAATATTTTTGTCTCACTACTGAAATACCGGATGGTTTTACGTTGTCAGGCTGCTGAACATTATTAAACATCACTCTTTCATTCAAACCGTGACAAAGGGTTGTTAGTCAACATCTCTTTCCTTTAAAAGCTCACAAGCCAAAGAGTTGGGAAATGATTGCCCTGGATGACGTTGTGATATTATGGCTGGGTTCAATTTGGATGTTTACAGGAAGAGCGGTTCATGTTCATATTATTATCTTCTTTTCTCTCTCACGTTAACAGCCCGTCTCACTGGAGGCCTGCCGCTACTTAGCCAGAAAAGTTGTGGTTTGTCTTTGCCCGTTGAGGCAAGTGAAATATAACAAACTGCACATTGCAAACACATGCCGTGTGCTATTACCCTTAAAGACAGCTGTGTGACTTTCCCAGAGCTGAACATACTCTGTCTCTGAAATCTGTCCCTCAGTAATCTCCTTAACTTTGTGTGTGTGTCAGCGTTGGACTTGCATTGTGCCGTGTTTTAATGTCAAAACAAAACCAGCTGGAGCGTGAGTGCAAGGAGTTCGCACCTGCAACACCATTGTTCCCATAATGAAAAGCACACCGGTCCCAGAGGGAGAATTCAACTGTGTCTTTTTGAACGGAGACAGGGTTGACCCAAGGATTTATGAGAGTGACATACTCTCAGGACTAAATCATGGTTTTGATGAGGCGGCCTGGGGCTGACAGTGGACACACCCTGCTTGTCCACAGTGATACTTCCACTCTGTAAAGCTATTTTTTACTTATTTTTCTCACGAGTAGCATTTTTTCTCTTACACAAATCTGTCCCCTGTGTGCTCAGAGAACTCAAACGAGGGTCAACCATAAATCATTTCTGCTGCAAAGTCCTGTTAAGAATTTGGAAACCGCTTTGGAGTTGAGGAAAGTGGGCTGAAAGTTAGTTTGAATTCCTAGCTTTGCCTTGGGAAATCCATGTAGAGAAAATGTAATAAATGTCATTGTGTTGCACTTTGAGGAGCACACAGAACCAGAAGGGAAGCCCCTCGAGTGGAGTTGATGAGTTTGTATCCTCTGTAGGCTTTTCTGTAGCAGATAATATGCATTAATATGTAAAACTAAATAAATGAAAATCAGGGAGTGTTGATAAAGAGCATGCATGCTCAGCAAACTTTTCCTGCATTAGGTGAAGCTAACGAATACTAACTTTAATGAAAGCAGGATAAGAAACATGATGACCCACAGGTTCTTAGAGGAGAGTCACAGGGATACGTTGCATTGTTCAGATCCAGTGTCTGCAGGTGGCTCATGCATTTTTTCCATCTAAGGGCATTGATTTTTGAAAATCCAATAGATGGCCCCACTCCTCGGGCTCCTCTCTCATTACCACGGTATCAGCCTTGTTTGATATTCATGGTGGAATATTATGAGAAGATAAATAGTTTAATCTTAGTTTCTATTGAACCCTGTCATGAGTGAGACACTCTCCTCCATCCTGTGGGTGTAGCTGGATCACTTCGATAGAAAATGATAGATTAGAAATTAGCCTGAGTGGGAATTTAACAAAAACACGATCGAACTCCATCCGCTTGAGTTTCACAGCAAGGACGATGAATCAGATGCAAAAACACTTTTAATGTCCCGACTTTTTTAGACTTTAAAACAGTAATAATAAAAGATGAACACATATTTAAAGCACATGATCCTTTCCATAAACAAAATATTCTTCATAAATATTGTATATTTTGTATCGATTAGTAGGATTTTTGAATATTTGCTTTACTGAAATCTTACGTGATGCTGATTTCTGTAGGTGATGTTATACTTCTTTTTGTAGAGCGTTAAGTGATAGGTACTAAAAACACAGTTTTTATAGATGTTCCTTTTACTATTGGCTGCAATGTCATCACTACTTAATACACCAATTTACAGATGAAACGGTTGTATTCATTTATACGCTGTTTCAGTGGCGTAGCCAGGAATTATTGTGTGGGTGGGCCTGGAGAAATGTAGATGGGCCAGGGGGAGACATATTAAGCATGGGGTCTGAGCTGAAACTTCATTAATGATTTTTTTTAATGCACTAATAGAACATAAGCATACATTAGCAGTGAAAACAAAAAACATAGGCACGGCGGCCTCAGAATGTGTGTAGAACTGACATCCACATAGGGATGGGTATCGTTAAGGCTTTAACGGTACTACTACTTTTATCGATGGCGCTTATGCTTATGCTCCAGGTTCAGTACCAACCACATCATAAAGTACGCTGACGATACAGCAGTGGTGGGACTCATCAGGGACAACAACGAACAGGCCTACAGGGAGGAGGTGAAACATCTAGACTGGTGTAACACCAACAACCTGATGCTGAATGTCGATACAACAAAAGAGATTATTGTCGACTTCAGGAACAAAAAGCACTGTCACCCACCACTCCACATCAACGGCACAGCAGTGAAGACTACAGCCAGCACCAAGTTCCTGGGGGTGCACATCACAAGCAGTCTGACCTGGGGGGTATACTGCGAAGCAGGATTTTCGCTTAGCCGGCTAAATTCAGGGAAAACTCCGGCTTTCCGGTCATCCGAAGCTGGTTCTCTTTTTAGCAGGCTAGATCTCCATGGTAATATATGCTAAGCAGCTAACCTGGTCGGGACCAGGTTAGGTTGCAGGCTAAGAGCTCAACTCAGTGAAAGCACCGCCTGCTGACCAATCAGAGCTCAGTGTGCGGAGTTTAAAGCGATCAAGTCATATTACAGGAGAAAGGAAATACAGAAAAACTGCCGTCGCAGGAAAGACGGCCGGCAAAAATCACCGACTGTGTGAACGTGAACATCAATAGAATATCACCTCCCATCTTCAGAGCAATCTGACTATTATAACATTAGCGTTAAGAAAGCTTACTTAAATATCGGCCACAACATAAGTAACCGGATCAGAGTACATTAAGTACAGTCCGCGGCATATCACTTCATAAGGTATCATATATCTCCTTATCTGAGTCAGCTGAGCCGTATCTGGCCGTGCAACACTCACAGTGTCACATACTGTATGCAGAAGTATTATTTTAAGCAACACATTAAGTTGACGAAACACTCGAGACAAATGTAATTGAAGTCAGATCGTGTTTTAGACGGGGCAGTGATATCATAAACCTGTTAATGTACGCATTCAAACACTTTTTCTTTTGCCAGCTGTATTCACCTTGCAGGTGCAGCTATGTGGCTTTTATCCTGGATAAAGTGTTTAAGTCATGGATGTTTAAAGTTTAACTTCTTCATTTTTGACTAGTATTAAAGTTCACTTTTCATTCAGGAAGTATGACGCTGTGCTGTCAGTACGCTTCTCCATGTTTGTGATTGGTCGAATGCTCCAAATACCACCCCTTTCATGTGAACGCGCACCTAACTAGATAGGACACGGCTGGCTTGAGCGATCCACTTGATAACCAGCGTCGTAGTACAGTTTAGCGAGAGCGCGTATGTTTTGGATTAGGCCAACCGGCTAACTCAAACATATCCAGGTTAGGTTGAACCAGGTTCGTAGTATAGGCCCCTGGTCCACTCACACTACATCACTATTTAAGAAGGCACAGCAGCGCCTACACTTCCTGCACAGCTCCCCCCTCCCATCCTCACCACGTTCTACAGAGGAACCATAGAGAGCGTGCTGACCAGCGGCATCTCCATCTGGTCGAGAGACTGCAACGCCAAAGACTGGAAGTCGTGGATGGAGCTACAGAGCTGCTAGAAAGACAGTCCAACCCGGTGCATTCCTCCGTCTGGATGTGGAGCACTTTGGCTAAATGTTTAGACACATTGCTCGTGTTACCGCCCTCACATGCTAAACTCTTATTCCACTTTTGGTAACGAGTATTGTCCACATCGACACGGCTATAGTTTAACCACACCTCGGAGCGCGTTCTCTCTGCCATCTCCTCCGTGTGTGTGTGTTGCTGCATGTAGCAGCTGCGTGTGTGTAAACTGCCCCGCCCCCTCGCACACAGACGGGGGATAGATCTCTTAAACGGAGTTGGCGACACTTAAACTGCAATGTAATGTTTGTAGCAATAATACATACAACATATATCGGGGGCACAGGTTGTTTATCCTTGACAGTCGCACAGTGGGCACACACTGAGTGTTTTCATATTCAGCAAATGTGTACACGCTAAACTGCAGACCTCAAGAAGAAATAATACTTTCATTCACTCACGGCAAAAGTTACTTTACTTACTATAAAAAGTCACGGTAAAAAAATGCACTCCCTATTCCATTGTCATGAAGGTGGAATCTAACTATATCCAGAATAAGTTTTATTGGATCCAGGCTAGAAACATGTTTATTTCTGCTGTAAAGTTGGGCATTTTAACATGGGGGTCTATGGGAATTGCTCCTTTTTGCATCCATCCCCTGTCGGCCACTAGATGAACTGCAGTTTGTGGCACTTCCTTCTGGGCTTCCCGGTTCTGCGCTATGAAGCGCTGATTGGCTGTGGGTGGGCCAGACGTGCATGTGGGTGGGCCCAGGCCCACCCGGGCCCACCCACAGCTACGCGGCTGCACTGTTTGTATGTGGAAGCTGGCAGTATAAAACATTACATGCTCTATGCAGTCCACTGCAGCATCAAATATGACAATATCAAGTTTTACTTTCAACCAAATTGCGATTCATTCAGGTCACTGTGAAAACAAAAATCTAAAACAGTGTTAAATAACAACAGAACGAAAGCTTTCTTGCATTTGTTAAGTAACATTGTACCACAAATGCTGGTTCTATGGAGTATTTCATCTTGTTTTATCGGATCTTGGATGTTTTAAGATGGCAGATGTCAAAGCCGTGATTCAGTGGACAGGCAGGACTCATTGGCCACAAAGAAAAGCCTTTAATTAGTTTAATATTTATTTTAAACTGTCTATGTGGAAGCCTTGTAGCCAGTTTTAGCAGCATAACTATAGGTTACTTACGTAACCCCAGTACTCAAAGTAACATGAAGTGAGATGTCTCACTATGGGATGCGCCTCATCGCGGAGCAAACAGAAGCATCAATCTCATTACGCCAATCCCGATTGGCTGGTGATCTTGACGTCAACGTCAGGGGAAATCACCCCTATAAGTAGCCTGCGCCACGACGCATGCGTCATTCAAAATAAGCACCTCTTTCATTTCATTTCAAACCTTTATTTATCCAGATTGGTCCCATTGAGATCATAGATCTCTTTTTCAAGGGAGACCTGCAGCATATAGGTTCCACATGAAACATAAAACAATAAAGGACATTATACATTATATTTACAGGATACATAGTTATAGACATTTACAAGTGCCCATTGTATCAGCAAGCATTTCATTTAGCCTAGCTTTAAAAACATGCAGAGGAATGAGATTGCTCAGTTTCAATTCTTGCTGAAGATTGTTCCAAGCAAGTGGAGCTGCGCACATAAAAGCTGTCTTACCTAAGACAGTCCTTGCTCTTGGCACATCTAACAAGACTACATCATGTGACCTCAGACAATAGCTGCTTGCAACTCTCTGTGTTATCAGAGAGCAGATATAATACGGGAGTTTACCCAACAAAGCTTTATAGATAAACGTGTACCAATGACTGAGCCTCCGTACAGAGAGTGATGGTAAACCTGCCTTGGTATACAGTGTACAGTGATGTGTAAGCGCTTTACAATTTGTGACAAATCTCAGAGCACTGTGATACGCAGCATCCAATTTGCTCGGGTAATTGTCAGGTGCATTCATATAGACCAGATCCCCATAGTCCAGCACAGGTAAAAAGGTCACAGTGACTAGCCTTTTCCTGGCCTCAAGCGAGAAACAGGACTTGTTTCTGAAAAAGAACCCTAGCCTAACCCTCAGTTTCTTAAGCAGGTTATTGACATGAAGTTTAAAAGAGAGACAATCATCAAGCCAGATACCAAGGTATTTGTAACAGGCAACAACTTCAAGTTTTGTTCCTTGTGTAGTTACAATATCTAAAACAGGCTCTGGTGTCTTTTTAGCCACATTTAAAAGAAGCTTTAATTCAGAGAGCTGAGTCTGAATAGTGTTAAAAACAGCTTGTAATTTAACAACAGCCTCTTTAATGGAGGGACCTGCACAATACATCACAGAATCATCCGCATAAAAATGTAAAGTAGCTTCATCCACATTATCACCTACACTGTTAATATATATGGAGAATAAAAGTGGTCCTAAAACAGAACCTTGTGGTACACCATTAGAAATGTTTAACCACTCAGAAGACAGTCCATCAAAATGAACACATTGGGACCTTTCAGAGAGGTAGTTCACAAACCACCCCACTGCATTGCTGGATATGCCAATACTGAGTAGCCTCTGCTTTAAGATGCGATGATCAACGGTGTCAAATGCTTTGGAAAGGTCAATAAACAGAGCTGCACAACTCTGCTTATTATCTAAAATAGTGGTAATGTCATTTACTTCATTGTCGCAGTGATGGTGCTGTGTTTCTTTCTGAATCCTGATTGATGTTTAGACAGGATATCATTTATACATAAAAACTCCTTTACTTGTTCACTCACTAAGCGTTCGAGCACCTTAGCCAGAACTGACAATTTAGAGATTGGCCTATAGTTATTTAAAATAGTTGCCTCCCCTCCTTTCAGTAAAGGCAAGACATAAGCAGACTGCCATACTTTTGGAATTATTCTCGCTTCACCATAGCAAGGAGGGCCGTCTGGTGAGACATCTCACTTCATGTTACTTTGAGACTGGGGTTACGTAAGTAACCTATAGTTCTCATTCATAACACTCCGTTCGATGTCTCACTATGGGAAATTGTAGCTCCCGTATTGCCAGACGAGCTTATCTCGAAAATCACCAAACGAACCAGAAATCAACAGGTAGAGTTCTGACTCAACCAGGTGCCCAGCACTGCTTGAGTCACACCGGGAGCAGAACGCCCAGCCTGTTAAGAGGCGGACAAAAGTGAGTGGCGAGGACCAGCTCGCCGCTGCACCGATGTCTTGGATGGGAGACATCCTGGACAGAGCCCAGGATGCAGCCAGCGCCTGAGTCGAAAGAGCTCGCGGACCCGAGGTTGCCTGCAAACTCTGACTCGTATGGGCCCCAAAGCAATAGCTTCCACAAGACAGTGGGAGAGCCGTTGCTTAGTAACAGGCTTGCCCTTATAAGGGTTAGCCCAGGACACCAGGAGTTGGTCATTATGACAAGTACCCCTGATCTGTCCATACAGGTGCGTAAGCACGAACTGGACACAGCAAATCCCACTGCTGTTCCCCGGAGGGACCCAGCGGCGGAGGAAATGCCTCAATGTCCATTGGGTACATGTACAGACAGTGCATGAAAACATTACTGGCTCGTCTGGCGGAAGCCAGGACCAGTAACAGCACTATGTTAGAGAGACCTGGTGTAGGAATCTCTCGCACTCTGAGTAGTGTTTATCACCCTATGAGGGAGTCTCACTGTATTCAGGTTGTACCACTCACGGGCCAGGCCCATAAGGCCAAGCGCTCTGGGTGTGGGTGAAAAATCTCCCCCCCCGCCTGGGACAGTATGTCCCTGCGTAGTGGGAGCTGCCATGGCTGCCCGCACAGCAGCTGATAAATCTCCGCCAGCCAGTACATAGCGGGCCAGTGCGGAGCTATCAGGATAAGTGTGTGGCGTTGTTCCCTCACTCTGGCCAGAGTTTGGGGAATCAGAGCCAGGGGTGGGAACACGTACAGAAGGCCCGAAGGCCAAACGTGTGCGAGTGCGTCCACGCCTAACGGTGCGTTTAAGTCGCGCATCGAAAAGAACAGCTGACATTGAGCATTTTCTTTTGATGCGAACAGGTCCACCGTGGCTCTACCATAACGCACCCACAGCTGGCTCACAATCCTTGGATGTAGAGTCCAGTCTGCATATAGTGGTGAACCTCTGGACAGTAGGTCAGCCCCGAGGTTCAACACACCCGGTACGTGCGTCGCTCTCAGAGAGAGGAGACGCCCGCTGTTCCATAAGATCAGTTTGCGTGCCAGCATGTGTAACTGAAGAGAACGCAAACCCCCTTGGCGGTTTATATACGATATTGTAGTCGTATTGTCTGTCCTCACGAGGACATGGTGTCCTCTGAGAAAAGGCAGAAAGTGCTTTAGGGTGAGGCACACCGCTAAAAGCTCTAGGTAATGTATGTGCGCCCGTTGGAGGTCTCTGCTCCAGAGACCCCTCACCGGGCGACCTTCATAAATACCTCCCCAACCTGTCAGACATGCGTCTGTGGTGACCACCTTCCATGAAAGGACAGCACCCATAGGCACGCCCCGTACAAGAAAAGTCGGGTGCAGCCAGTGGCGGAGTGCCGTTACGCATTTCACAGTAACCATTACCCTCCGCGCGCCATGACGCGCGGGGTTTAGTTTTAAGGCGGCTACCCAGCGCTGAAACTCCCTCATGTGTAAGCGTCCTAGTCGTACGGCCAGGATGGCTGACGCCATGAGCCCCATTAACCGCAGGCATGTTCTGAAGAGAACATGTTTGCGCAGCTGGAATTGAGCGAGACAAGCTCTGAAAGCTTTCACTCTTTCCGCTGACAGGCGAGCTGAAAAGGGCACCGAGTTCAGACGTAACCCCAGGAAGAGTATAGTCTGCGCGGGGCACAACATGCTCTTCTCTGTGTTTATTATGAAACCCAGGTCGAGCAGGTGCTTTACGAGGACATTTGTCTGCGTAACAGCCTCCTGCTCCGACTGTGCGAGAAGCAGCCAGTCGTCCAGGTAGGTCGCCAAGCGAATACCCTGTTGTCTTAACGGGGCTATCGCGGCTTCCGTACATCGTACAAACACTCTTGGACTGAGAGACAGACCGAAGGGGAGTACTCTGTACTCGTAACAGATCCCCTGAAATGCGAACCTCAGATATTTCCTGTGTGGATAATATACTGGGATGTGGAAATACGCATCTTTCAGGTCGACTGATGTAAACCAGTCATCTTGTCGCACGAGACGCAGCAGAGATGTGTGAGTGAGCATTCTGAATTTGTAACTTTTTAGATATCTGTTCAGAACCCTCAAATCCAGTATTGGCCGAATTCCGTTCCCTCCTCGTTTGGGAACGAGGAAGTACTTGGAATAAAAGCCACTCTGACTCTGCTCGGCAGGTACAATAGATATAGCCCTTTTTTCTAGAAGTGAGAGGATCTCTCTCTCTAGAATATGGGCTGACTCTCCCCGGGCTTGTGAATACAAAATGCCCGAGAAACGAGGGGGGGTGACAGAGAATTGGAGTCTGTAACCCCGTGTTACTGTCTTGAAAACCCAAGCAGATGTTGTGAGCATCTTCCACTGTGTGCTCCTTAGAGCCAGCGGAGATGTCACATCTCTTACCCTCTGAGACTCTGTTTGTTGTGTTATGGGGCCCTCTAGTGTCTGAACACGGTGGTACCCCATCTCAACAGTCCCCACCGTCACTGCGCACGCGCGTGGCGGTGGCTTCACGGACCCGTCAATAATCCGCCTCTTGAGAGATGCCGTAGCTGCTCTCAAAAAGGGAAGGATTGGCGGGCTGTCCTTTACAGCTCTAGCCGGCACTGCGCATGCGCGTGACGGTGGTGCCTTCACAGACCCGTTTATTATCCGCCTTTTGAGAGGCTGTAGCTGCTATCAGAAGGGGATTTATAGTTAACGGACTGTTTATTGTTTTTCTTTTCATTTTTTTGAGCTGCGCCCTTGGCCGAAGCCTGGATGCGTCAGCGGAAAATGGTTTATTCAAACAAGAAAGATGTGACATGTGTTTTATGCGGACTTGAGGATGACGTTGAGGCATCTCTCGAGGCAGCGGGAACACGTTTCGAGCCGGGGAAGGAACTTCCAGCTCTGTCACAGAGGGGAAAAGGAGGGGCTGTCATGCCGCTCGCTTCTTCCTCCTCGACTGCTGGCCGAAATTTTGGGTTGGCTGCGCCTGGGCTGCAGCCGAAACCGGAGATTTTCTAGGCAAACTCACCCTCGTCTCCTGCCTGGGCTGGGGACTCGGGGCGGGCTGCGACCTCTGCTGACCTGGTACTTTAAACCCAGCAGGGTTCGGAGAAGCTTGGGCAAAGGGCCACTGTTGCGGAGGCAGCGGCTGGACCCTTCGAGGGAGACAGAGGTGGAGGGCCTCGTCTTCCTTCTTTTTCGACTCGCACCTCCTCTGCATGGAAGCGAGAGCGGAGCCGAAAATCCCCTCGGGAACGATGGGCATATCAAGCACATCTTCCTTTTTCCGGTCCGGGAGGTTGGTGAGGTTGAGCCATCTAGCTCTTTCCTGCACCACCATGTTCCCCATTACCTTGCCCGTGGCCTCTCTTTCCTGCACCACCCGTGGCCTGGACGGCGCAGCGTTGGACACGGAGACAAATGTCTGTGACCGCGGCTATCTCGTCCAGAGTGGCCGGTCCAGAATTGCTCGACAGATCCTCACAGAGCTCCGCTTGGTACGCGGTTAGCATCGAGGAAACGTTCAGAGCCCTGGCGGACAATGCTGCGGCTTTGTAGGACCGTTCAGTCATGGTCGACAGGAATCGGTCCGTCTTCGCTGGCAGTGTGGGGTTCCTGCTTGGTGACGGGCCCATCCTCGGTAGGAGGTAGGCTGCCACCAGCGGTTCCATAGGCGGTATGCAGAGCAGGCCGAGCCTCTCCATACCGTCACAGTCAAGGGAGGAGGCACCCTGGATTGGGGCCTTGTTGCTAAAGGGCCGGTCTCTCCACGAGACCGACACCTCATCCAACATCTCCGGGAAGACCGGGAGGAGTTGCCTCTTTGTCCTCGTTGTTTGGGAAAAATGTTTTCCCTCGTAACGGGACCTGGAGGTCTCCTTGGCCACTTCGGGCCATGGGATGTCTAGTCTGGCCGCAGCGCGCTGACACACGGCTTGCAGGTCCATGCTTAGACTGGGCGAAGCTGGTGTGCTATCGCCCGGGAGAGCAGCCATCGCTCCCGGCTTTGCAGCCTGAGCTGGTGACACGAAGATGTCATCTTCTTGCTCGTCCGAATCAGACAGGAGGAACTCAGAGGCATCCTCTTCGTCCTCCATGTAATCCAATTCTAGGACATCCTCCGCGGGTGAAACCATGGTGAGGTCCAGCCGGGAGCCCCAGCTTGGTATAGCGTGGGAATCCGGTTCCGCGGCTGCCGCAGTTGATGAGCCCCAGACCGTAAAGGTGAGGGACTCAGTCTCTGCGGCGGACGCCCCCGCGTCTTGATTGCCAGCCGGCCAATCAGCCGGCCAATCAGTGGACATGAGGGGATCCTGTCCCGTCCATCTCGTTCGCCGCGAGGCGTGGAGAGGACCCGCTCTTAACAGGTACGTCGAGAAAAAAGTTTTCCCAATCTGTCTTTAATCCGGAGAAAAAAAGGCAGTGTGGGTCTTTTTTCTCAAAGAATATTACCTGGTGTGGTAATATTCTTTTAATCCTTTTCTCCTCCGTGAGAAGAGAAAAGAAAAAACGTCCTCGCTACCGTGGTGTCGGCAGTGAGGGAAAAAAGCACAAGCTAGCAACGGGTGTGTTGCTAACTTGAAAGTCAAAATCTTACCTTAATTCCAGAGGAAGAACGGCGAGGTTGACTATAATACTAACTGGTGTGTTAGTATCATACTCTTCTGTAAGGCAGAATAGGGTAGCCGGCTAACGCCCGTCGACCGAAAATTAGCTTTGATTCAGTCTGTGGACTGTTAAGCTAGCCCGGCTACCATTAGAGATGTGCTCTGAAGCGAGAAGAGGTGTTTGAATGACGCATGCGTCGTGGCGCAGGCTACTTATAGGGGGTGATTTCCCCTGACGTTGACGTCAAGATCACCAGCCAATCAGGATTGGCGTAATGAGATTGATGCTTCTGTTTGCTCCGCGATGAGGCGCATCCCATAGTGAGACATCGAACGGAGTGTTATGAATGAGAACAGCCGTGCTGAATGTAATGCTTTAACGTTGCAGGAGGAACTGGTGCAGAGGGGGGCTACGGTGTTATATTGTTATCTTTTATCTCCGCTGAAGAGGGGAAGAGACTGTGAGGCTGCCAAATGCCTTGAGGGAGCTCTCCTAGTTTAATATTTCATCCTGATAGGGCCCAGTTGTGTGACAGGGGTCAGTGTTGAAGAGCAATGGGAATATCCGGAGGGAACATTCATACCTGGTGAAAAAAACACCATGTCTTTGAGAGGGCACGTGCAAAGAAAGCAGAGGAAGGAGGGACAAAAAGGGTCAGGGTTTCAGAAAATTGAGAAATAAATTGAAAAGGAAGAGACAAACAAGAAGTGGTGTCTGGAGTGGGCAGAGGGTTGAGTGTTGGAGAGTGGAAAACATATAAAGATATAAAAACAACAAGAGATAGCCAGTGAAAGCAAATAAAGACCAATGTTCAACCTTCCTCACAATAGAAAATCCATTTGGCCCATGCAGCGTCTGTTTCTCTTCTCCTTCTTTTGGCACTCCATTTCTTTACTAGGCAACCTGGCTTAAAAGGAAATAATGAGACGTATGATGACGATGTACATAGTTGCTGGCTCCTCATTATTCTGTAATTGGACAGAAACACTAAATTTTAACAAAAATTGTAATACACTTACCTGCTTGAATGTAATGCCAAATAGATATATTTCCAGTGTAATTATCTAGTGGAAACAGACTTTTCCTTCAAAGTTTGAGGATGATCGAATAAATCTTTCGTAACTCAGTTAGAATCGATAAAATATGGAAGAGGGTTTGAAGACGGAAAACTGATTTGATGAATGTCATTCAAAGCACAGACACTGTGAATGTTCCTATCCAGTGAAGCGCTCAACAAAGAAATGTCTTGTGTTTGCCTTCCTGTCTGTCACTGTTTCGGTCCTCGTGTGTGTGCCTGTTAGACTCACTGCACCCATTACTGCTCCTAATTGCACTCTTTAGAATACGTTTTCCAAATAAATCTGGTATGGAGATTTAAAGGGCAAAAATGTCTGTACACTGCATTTGGATTATTTAACTAACACTGTTATCTATTTTGTTATGAGTTTACTTTAGTTCGATATCCTTTCGGTACATTCCTTTTAGTGTTAGGGCTTCAGTCATATATTAAGCACTGGCTTTAGTTATTTAACGCTGATGTTTACCTTTCAAACAGCACAGTTCGGAGTCACCCTACATTTCATTGGCCTAATATCTTGATGGACACTCCCTGCTCACTTTCCTCACATATCCTAATGTTCTCTGTTTTTGTACGAACACCTTAAGAGCCTGTTATCGCTCATTATAAGCCAATTAAATCCCCCCCTCAGATTTGACTTGCTAATTCTTAAAGTCCATCCCGTGTGCCAACAATCCACGACATCGGCTGATGATGAACTAACGCACTGGGTCAGGCGGCGGAGGTAATTGGGAGACACATAGGGGGGAGGATTACATTTAACAGGTCATTCATCCCACTTTAGTTAATAGTAAGTGAGGCTGACGGCTGTGAACAGAGCATCTAGACCTCACCAGTGGAGCCCTCATTGACCGCTAATTCACTCTTTCTATATGTGCTTTACTAGATATAAATGTATATTTTACAGACCTTGTAGCTAAAACAGAAAATATTCTTCAGTACTTCTGGAGCATGGGAAGAGAACACCCAGTATAAACACTCCATGCTTCTGTCATACATACATTTAAATATAAACTACATTGTATATAGCAGATCAAAACATAGGGGTCTGTTGGACAGGTATGTGCTATCCAGCGGCTCTATACACTTACGCCAATTAGTATGACATACACTTTTTCAAGAACTCATAAATGGGTATTTAAAATTGACACTGCTGCCGATGAAATACCTTTTATTTGAATTGAAGGTTTTGCGGTTGGTTTTTAGCTTTTGTTTGGGCTAATTTCTTCAGTTTGTTGTGGTTATTTCTCTTATATTTCTATTACATTCCAAGTAGAACTTCAACATATCCTTATACACAAGATTTTATGATACATAAATTATATTGCGGTACTTTTTGTAGGTAAAACCGCCTTGCAAGATGACACAGGAAAGCAAAATATTTTTGACTTATCTGGAAAATTCTGATGAAATTCAGTTAAAACTATTAGAAAACTCTATAGACAGGAGTACAATCTAGTTGTTTCTGATCTGGCTGCTTAAACACATTGCAACATCTGAAGAATATTAGTGTTCCCCTGAAAACAAATGAACCTAGAATTGTCTCACGTTCTTCAAAGTGAAACTGTACCCACCACAACAATGAAAGCATCCCCTTACGCAGCGTCCACACAGCGTCGTGCGTTGAAGCTTGCCGGCGGGCGTGTCTGAAGCTAGACCAACAACCAATCACATGAATCTCCCGCCCCGGACACACAAGCACGCGGTTGATTCGCTAGAGCTTGTACTGGCATATGATTTGATTGGCTGACGCTTCCGTCGAAGCTTTAAAAGTTGAACATTGCTCAACTTTTGAAGCGAGCAACACGAGCAAAGCGAAGCGACGCTCCCACAATGCAATTCGGCAAAGCGTGACGTCACCTCATTCAAAGTGAATGGGCAGAAGCGTTGAAGCTTCAACGCATGCCACCACGTGGACGGCCCGTCATCTTGAAACACCTAAAGCTACCTGTGTTTATATCTCCTGATATGCTGAGTGTTGTCTCTTTAACCTCTTTTGAGAGGCATTCAGGTGGAAAATCGGGCTATGAAGTGATATCATTTGACACCAGCGCATGTGGTTTACACTCCTTCTCCTACCTGCTGTCAAAATGTGTTTCTTTTAACCACCATGGCCATGTTTTACAAAAATGTTGACTTCCGCTGTTTGGTTTATTCTTGCAGGTTCGTGTTCAAACTGATTTTTCTTTACAAATGAACAGAGAGGAGTATACATGAAGTCATACAGACAGGAGTATCATTTATTGGGTTGCATTTCTTGCCGTGATCATCAGGACTCATGGGGAAATCAAAGTCTGATGACTGACTGCAGGTCATGCTGTACTTTAAAGCTTTTCATATGTATATATATATGTGTGTAAAAAAATAACTTATTATGAAGATTATTACAATTATTAGACTGCAAATCGACCACATGTTGTGAATAATGAAAAAGAGGCTTGAACAGCCATGATCCGCAGGGTATTACTGTGGGATCGCTATGTCACGCACTTTTTAATGGAGTTAATGAAGTGAAGTACACGGATACAAGTGCTGCCGACTCAGTTTGACTGATTGATTACAAAAACCCTGCTCTGTTACCATGGTTACCAAATGATTTGCATAAACATATACACAGCCTTTGCAGTTTAATTATAAGATCAGCAGGTGTATTTAACAGGAGTTTTTAAAAATAATTGTAAAATCACAAAAATAATCCTTCAAAAAGGAGACACACTACAGGGATTTGTTTTAAACAAACATGAAGGCAAACCATAACAGCATCAATAATTAACAACGAAGTGATTGTTATTGCGTGGTGGAAAGCAAGTTCTCTTATATGTCGCTTTTTGGTAGTAGAGAAAACATTTTGTTTACTGTGGGGTGTGACTTTCTGTAAAAAGTCAATAACATGCTTTCACAAACACATCACGTAACAGAAAACAAACCTACATGATGCAGGATAATTAACGTGTGCAAGTTGTAGGGCAGCAATAATGCTCCTTCTAAGAGATTATAATCTCCCCAGAAAGCATTCGGACAGAGGAATTAAACCAACATGTCATATAATTGATTATTTGAGCCTTTGTTGAGTATTTTAAACCCAGCTTGTTTGTTTCACACCAGCTCCTTCTGTCACACACAAGCCGATACCAGGGACGGTTGGCATACAAAAGCCTTGTGCGACCAAAACAGATAGCACTCAGTGTGTGTTTTCGTCCCTTTTATCAGACGTCAGCCGGCCTCTCAACTCATCACTGTCACATTATCTGGCAGCGCTGAGTGGGGCAGGGCGTCAGCGGCGGCTGCTGTGCTGAACTTTGAGACGGACAGGCCTTCTGTGGGCTGTCAGATAGTATCCAGCAAATGACCTGCTTAAACCCCTGTCGACACGCTGCCGACGTTTCCTCTGACAGAGACACTTCAGTACGAATCAAAGACAGACAGAGGAATGAAAGGAGACACCCACAGACAGAGATCTGGGTGAAGGAAAAAATTGATTTACTTACATTGTTACGGTAACTGAATCTTCATGCATTTTTCTCAGAAGGCCAACAAATCAAATTAACAATTTAAAAGTTATACTTTATTTATCGTCAAGCTTTTGAATTGCTGTTAATGGTCAAACACCTCTGAAATGTCATTTAAATAATTAAAAAGCGTACATGAAGGCAGAAAGAGAAAAACATTAAAGGAGGTTTAGAAACAATCCTCCTAATTCTAGGAAGCTAGATTTACCTTTTAAAGAACCCATTAAACAAAACAAGGATCCCAATGAAAGCTATTTCAAGCTTCATTATGCAACATTTACTTAAATAAATCAGCTAAGGCACGCATGGCTGTCTTTGACACTGTGTGATACATCCGTAACCCTCCATGTTCAATTGAAATTGCTTTTTCGACTGTTTAGGATGTTTATGCGAGTACAAGACCTGTTCAAAAACACTGCAGACATTTGTTTTTCTTAAATTGCGGATTGGTTGTGTTCGCCATCTGCTCTCTGATCGTCTGCGGCGGCTTTACGGTTACCTCAGCCTCAGGCGAGAGGCTGTTTCAAGGCAGACAGCTCATCAAGATGATTGACAAGTCCTAGGGCTGGAAATCAACCAACTGAGTAAAAATTGCATATTAGTGCTTCAGGAAGTGATTTGAAAGATGACACTGAATGCACTGTACGCTGCTGCAGTCTTGAAATGGGCATGTGGGATATGCTTTGGCTGTGTGTGTGTGTGTGTGTGTGTGTGTGTGTGTGTGTGTGTGTGTGTGTGTGTGTGTGTGTGTGTGTGTGTGTGTGTGTGTGTGTGTGTGTGTGTGTGTGTGTGTGTGTGTGTGTGTGTGTGTACTGAGTGTGTGTGTGTACTGTGTGTTTGGGCGTGCATTATATGTGCGTCGCGGTACATTTGCTCCGGCGACATTTCCGTCCCTAGCAGGCGTGGCCCTGTGGAGTGTGTAGCTCAGTGGGTGGGTGATGGGAGCTGGAGCATTGCAGCTGCTCTCTGCAGATGAGCCCTGAACATCATGTTTCAGAGCAGAGGCAAAATGCTATGTGACAGGGGGATTTCTTTGAAAGAAACATGGAAATGATTCACAGTAGGTGGTGGAATAATGGCGCTGAATTGTGGTTGAAATAGCGACACTGCCAATAATAGCACAGTGGAATATATTCTCACAGATCCACTTTATACCCGGTGATTAATGACATTGCCACGTACTTAAATCTCTGCTGATCACTGTGCAAGATTGTGCCATTGCTTGTGGCGTCGACACCACAGATCCATTTCACAGCATGAGTCACAGTGAAGGAGAAATAACATGCTTCTCGCCTAGTGCGTGCTTCTAAGAAGAGGTCATCCGTTCTCTCGTGGCCCAGATGTTTTTAACTGGCGTTCGCTTTCCAGAGCTTTCCCAGCAGGCTGCAGTGCGTCTGCTTCTCTGCTGTAGTGTTTTTCCCTTTGCCTGCGAGCCTCGCCAGCCCCATGTGTCATCCTCTACTCCCATCCCAAAAACTTGGGCGAGATTTACAGTACAAAGGTAGACTGTTGCATAACGACAGCAACACAGTGTGTCAGGGCAAAGGCAGAGGAAAGTCCCCGCTCTGATATTGTAATGCAGCGTTTTCAGTGTTTTGTGAAAAGCTGCACATTTCACTGAATATCATTATGTGCATTTCAATAGAGGAAGTGGGTGCTATTGCTTCTACCTCTTTGACATTGCCTACACATTCAATGCAGCCTGTTTCATAAGGCTGAGTGTGCACAGCAAGGTTACTCCCTGACATTAGCTGCTTTTAAATGCTCTCCTGTATAATATAGATGTTTCATTTTAGGACACATTTTCAGGAAATTATAATGTATCAAATGTGTTTCCCCAACTGTTAAGTGTTTTATATCATCCTACCTTTTAAAGACTGGTAAAGCAGTTACAGCTTTTATTATCTCTCGACATTCATGAGAGCTACAATTCAGAATAACTGCAAATTGCGCTTAAGCAGTAAGGTAAAAGGACCTGAGATGCCCTTTTCTCCACCTGCATCATCCAGTAGTGGTCTCTGAAGTGCATTATCCATCATATGGGAATACATATAAAGAGCAAATCAGACTTGTTTCTTCCCTTTATCTGTATTGGTTGAGTTTTTTGGCCACCCACACGCAGTGGGAAATGCCCTAAACTGAATATATTATCACCTTTTTGAAGCCGATATATGTCACGTGTTGGCAACAATTACCGAAATTACAGATCAAGTAGCCTAATTAGCATCCATTTAAATGTGTGTTTCTACTAATGATAAGACCAATAGCCATTCTAATTGTGTCTCTGTTTTAGTATAAAACTATTCCTAAGTGAAATATCTGGAATTTAGCTGCAAAGTGTCCCACTATGATTAGTTGCTAACTGGTGATGTTTGGTGCTGAGCTGGTATAGTGCATTGGTTTGATCAGACCATTGATTGACCATTTAACATTTACTAACAGATATAAAGAAATGCAGTGTGTGGTTATGTGTGTGTATTCCTATGAGAGATAGGTTATATTAAGAAACGTTGGCAAATAAGACCACAAGGAGCTACACAATGCTAAAAAGCGACAGAACAAATTATCATTCTTTCAATATATGACAATTAAAACATTAATTTCAGAGTCATTGATATCATATAATATAGAAACATTTGGTAAGGTAAGCTTTTTAAAAAATCACATCACTTACAACATCCTGTAAGCACAGTCAATAGGGGCTTGGACAGTGAGCCGTAGGGTCGCCGGTTCAAGTCCCCGAACAGACCTAAATATGGAGTGTGGACTACGACTTGGAGAGGTCCCAGTTCACCTCCTGGGCCCTGCCGTGGTGCCCTCTGGGCAAGGCACCAGACATCCCCCTTCCCCCCTCACTCCCCGGGCGCTGTACAATAGCTGCCCACTGCTCCGAGTGCTAGACTCCTGGTACTAGGATGGGTTAAATGCAGAGGCCAAATGTCGCTGTGTGTGCTGTGTGCTCTGCATGTGTGACCATTATAGAGGGGTTTCATCCCTCCGATTCTATCTAATATATTAGCTAATAGCATTAGCATGTAGCATCTGTCCTGGTTGTAGCAGTTTGATAATTTTTATCTTAAATAACTTATAGTTTCCCTGGAGACCAGCACCTTTTTTCCGGGTTACACGAAGCACACTCTGTGGATACAATCCTATCAGAAATATAAATGTGCTGCATAGCTGAAGCAAAATGCCATTCCTCACAACACATTTTATGTTAAGTGTCACAATGGAGTATCACTGAGTATTGTCTGTGAACATATGCTCTGTGAGTGATTCATGTGAGACTCCCTCACTTCACTGACAACTCAATTGCTGTAATTGTTTAGCTGTGAGGGGAACATTTTATTGTAGCCAGATTTTGATTACATGTCTAAAAGCAAGTGCATTCATTCTGCCAGAAACGATTGATTGAATTCAATCTGTATAATTGCAACCATTTAAGATCCCACAGTTACAGCTCACTTTATTGGAGACACGGCATACGGATGAAAAGGATACAAAATGTGTAGTGTACACTACATTCATAGATTTTGACTCTGTTGCTCAGTTAAAAATCATGAGTAATGTGCATTTATTGCACCTTTTGGCATTATTTCTGATATCAAATTCAGGACCACATGAGTATAAAGAACGGTCAGCTAGTTGAAGTTCAGGAAACCCCATCTACACCTTGCTGAAGTCATATTTGGCAGGGCTGAATCAGGAAATGTATATGACTTTCTGAAACAAGCTATCTGACAGTCAGCAATGTATGGGCTGAATGCTATAGGTTTGAACCTCTGTCTCATTAAACTATCTACCATTCAGTCCCTCTAAGACAAGTCATCCTGTGTCCAACTTCTTGGTGGCCCCCTGACCGGCCTGGAGGGATGTGGGAGGCCGTCCGTAGAGCAGAGCTTCTGTCATAGCGACGTGTTCAAGGCTTCCCTGTTCCCACTCTTCAACCTCTTTCTTCTCTTTTCAAACTCTGACTTTCCTGGAATATTCCGTTCCATGTCTTTACGTCACATACCCTTTAGTCGACCTCGTAAGTTTACCTCCTCTAGAAATCACTTGACTCAGTCCCCTGCCTGCCCAGCTGCTCCTCATTCAGCCCGTCACAGTGTGAATACAGCCAGTCTTTGCCAGATTGTCAATGTCTCCAAGCTGCTGTAGCGTTCCAGCCATCCCTGTCACCTGCACCTGATTACTCGCCTTCCTGCGTCAGTCTTCAACAATTGTTTGCCGGATTTCCATGCCTGCTCCAGGGTAATGTCGTTGAAAATCCAAATATCCGGAACAATTTCCAATAAAGACCAGCAACAACAACCTCAAACATCACCATATTTGAAACTACCTCCCTTTTAAACATTTGACTTTAATAAAAAAGGATTTACTGTACCCATAATGCATTGCATTAGACTTTACAGGCGTATCCAATACACAAATAACTCTGTGATTCTTTGAAACAAATAAAGGTCATTCAAAGCATGTTTTTGTATAATAAAAACATAAAAATAAATTAATTTTAAAAGGATTGTTGGCAATTCAAATAATGTAAAATATGGATGAATAAAAATAGGAAATAAGACAATTATCAGATGATCAGTATTATCATGTCAATGATATAATATCAATAAACAAAATGGATGTATCATATACATAAAGCATAAGGGTAAATGAAACCTTCATACCTACTGCTAGTAGAACAAAATTGTTTTCCAAAGGTCAATTTCTCAGAAAACTTTTTCAACCTCTGCATATAAGTACTTTGAAAACGGCAAATAGTTAAGAAAGAGCCGCAGTTCAGCCTAACCACGTCCACAGAAAGTGACAGCATAGTGCCTACCTTCTGCAGCACAATTGTCATGGTGGATTAATCCTCACACACACTGCTGGCACCTTTTCTCCTTTTGCAGCCAAGTGGGGCCTATTGAGACACTTTCTCTGCAAGGCGGATGTGTTTGTTCATTCCCCAAAGCCCTGTCACCACACACAGGGAGGCAGATACCAACCAGACAAGCAGCGTGCAGCAGAGCAGGAGCGTGCACACTCCTTGTTAGCCCAAAACATGAATGTGGAGATTATGTGTGAATTTAGGTGAATTTAAATTGCTTTAGGAAATCAGCAAACAAAAGCACAACACATTTTGTAAAGTCAGTTGCTTTAGGGCAGTGGTTCCCAACCTCCTTTTTCCCCAAGAGCCCCCCCAAATGACTCCTGTTGGAAGTTGCGCCCCCCCCCCCCCCGCCTACAACTACTGTCACAAACTAGATGAAGGTGAAGTATTTTGTTAAAGGAGGATGAAAGCGTAATTAAGGCAAGGCAAGTTTATTTATATAGCACTTTTCAACACAAGGCAATTGTGCTTTACAAAAAACGAAAGACATTAAGAAAATGGCATTTAAAATCAGTCATTAAAAATAAAAGCTAATAAAATAAACAGAAAAAGAAAAATACATGGATAAAAGTTAAAGTGCAGTCTAAGATATGAAGAGTTCAATTAAAAGCAGCGACAAAAAGAAAAGTCTTCAGCCTGGATTTAAAAGGAGCCCTATTGGAGTGACTTTGATGGTTATTGGACTCAGGATTAATTCATTTGGATTCCCGCTGTATGAAGAAATTAAAGGACGGCGCAAGTGGAAACAATTCACAAAGGGATTAAACTATTTGGAAAACAAGCCGGATTTTGGCGATGTGTTTATGTGGATTCAAAAGTCGTAAATAATCTACAAAATGGAGGAGACCGATCTGATCGGAGCAACTGTGACAAATAATCCAACTGAAACCGGCATGGACAATGACTGTTTTAAAAATGCGCTTATCCAGAAAAGCCCGGTTTGGACACTTTACGGGCAGAAGAAACATTTCTATTAAAGAAAGAATTATACATTTCTATTCTAGTGTTTTTATGCCTTTAATACTAACTTGAATTGTTATTCAAATTAATTCATCAATTATTTTTTATATTTTATTGTAATGTAGAGACAAGGCTTTTAGTTACAATCATGTATTGCTTTACAATTATATTTAAAAAAAAAAAATTAAAAATAATAAAATTAAAAAAAAGTCTAAATATGATATTTGGCCTCAAATCATCAGGTCTGGCGCCCCCCCTGCGATCTTTGGCGCCCCTCCAAGGGGGTCGCGCCCCCCAGGTTGGGAACCACTGTTTTAGGGCACCAAACATGTATTATTAATACATCTGAATGGTGTACCATAACAGAAAAAGGGAAAGATATTATGTAAACTTATAATGCTGAAACAAAAAAATAAAAGTAAAGCGATGTATGACTTCAATGGGAAGCTGTGACCGAGACATGCATATCATAGAGATGGACCAAAACAGTATTATACATAGAGTAGGTCATATTACACTGTGATCAACCTTACAAGCACATATTGCATTGTAACAGTGCCAAAATGTGCAACTAATACCACAGTGATGAGAGTATGCATGACACAGGCCAGAGCCATTCATCACATTCATTTATACATAGGAGAAATTAAAGGATTTAACTGCTTACTTAAAACAACTATAGTAATAGCGTTTTTTATGTGTGAGACGCAAGCAATTTATCTTGCCAACAGGTATTTTCAGCGAAGCAACAGCTTGATATGGTTTGTGCCCCTCGACATAGAGCTGGGCTGTCTGCCAGTCGCAGCATCAGGCACAGTATGTCTTCACTGCAAAAGAAACAATGAATTCATTTCCTTCAGATGGGACTACAGATTGTTGGTCTATCTACAATTTGTTCCTAGCTCTTTCTCATAAGAAAAATATGTCAATTGCTAGGCATGATACAAACCTTGTGGCACTTATGTCAAGTGGAAAAGGGAGTTGAAGAACTTATTCTCCTTGGATCTAGTGAGGCTTTGAACCCTATTTGTACCTTATTTATAGTCAAAAAACGTCTGCCATGGACAAAGATGTCAGCCGTTTGCATGTGGTATCCTTTTACATTGCTTAGATTATTATTGAGTTTTAGGCAGAATATTTGTCATCACTGACTAATATGTATTTCAACAAATGCAAGAACAGCTCGTTATGTGTTTACGTTTTTTGGGGACAACAATATAATACTATAACATTAAGGCATTAGCCAACTGTGGTCACACAGACAGAACTTGTTGAATATATCAATGTTTTTTGGTCTTTTCTGGGGAATTGCTGATAATAAAGAGATGCAAAAATGCCTGCGGTGTAAAGTAATGTGCTCACTTGAGGGATTTTGCTTATGGCCATTACATTAAGGTCCCTTAAAGTTAAACACTGATAGAGAGAATGCCTTTAGTAACCAAATATTGAATTACTTCCAGATTATGTCTTTGTCAATGTCAGAGACAGAAATCACCTGTTGAAGCAAAAGATGAATTGCCGGCGTTCTATGACGTTCCAGGCAGCATCTTTCCTCTTTACAGCCGAGTGATCGATCGAGTGGAGATTTACAGGTCAGTTGACAACTGTTTTAATTAGCCTCTCTCTCTGTGTCTCCCTCCTGCAGATGGACCCTGTGCAGAAAGCTGTCCTCCATCACACCCTCGGCCTCCCTCCCACCGTAAAGAGAAGGCATGTCTCCTGCAGCGTTTGCCAGCTAAGGTTCAACTCACAGGTGAGCCACTGCTCCTGCCACAAACACAGAAAACACCCCAAAACCACATTACAACCTACCTGCTCTGGTGTCAGTCTTGATGACCTTCACATAAATAGAATTCTGTTAGGGCAGGTCATATTTCTTTCATTAGTAACAGTAGACAACTGAGTAAATACGCATACTGTCGTGTCCGAATCAGAAAACCTGTATTCATCCCACATTGGGGAAAGGTTATGGCTTCACAGCAGCAAGGTACAGACAAAAGGCAGAAAACAGGTGAAAGAAAAAATAATAGATGTACATTAAATACAAATGTAGGCACACATTATTAAGATTAATACAAAATAAAAAAGTAGTACACCTTGGTGTAAAATAAATAAAGCAGCACTATTTAAAAAAGTGATTGAACATATGAAATAATGTGTTTCAGCCATGCCAGTAGTGTGGCTATGTGTCTGTTTGCCAGTTCCTATTTTCTTTGCAAACCAAAATATTCCAAAAACTAGCATATGGATTGCCAAGATTTTGTTCCAAAGATGTGTGGCTTGCAGAGGATGTATTAACTGAACTACGCTGTATCCCTTACATTTCCCTCTTCACCAACTCAAGATGTTCATTATTTTATGACATTTCTTGGCAAGTTTTGGATGGATTGACACAACCATTAGCAAAGGCTAGAGTGAGATATTACAGTTCACTCAGGGTGGACTGTAATATCTCTTGTGATTCTCTGACTTTTACTGCATAGCTATTCATAGATTGTGTCTGTCCATTCACTTTTTTTGTGAATACCTAAAAACACACATCACATTCCCGTCAGCCACAGCTTTCCTTTGTTCTGGTGCTAATTTGTGTGATTAGCAGATGCGTCTAGCACGGGAGTTCCAGCCGTTTAGTTGGTCGTCTGGTGTATTCAGGAACTCATTGGAAACCATCTTTGTGTCGTTTCTTAAGTCTTTGTACATTTCAGGTCAATTCAATAGTGCCTGAAGCTTAGGTCTGAATGGCTGTCGTCCAGATCCTCTATTTTGCTTAGCAATACACAGCATATGGAAAACCTTTTACTCTACTGACGCATCTTTTTAAATGAGTACTGAAATTCAGCAGTAAACATGTTAACGAGTAGTGAAGGATTTAAGCTTGATACCAAACCATCTATTCCAACATTTCAAAATACGGCTGCCATTAACATTAGATGATCGCATCCTATAGAAGTTGCAATAATCAATATTATCGCAACATTCATGAACATGAAATGCCATCAATAGCATTCAGCTTTCCTTCTTTTCCTTTTTCAACTGAATTAAACAATGGGAATTAACGTTCATTTCAATAGGTTCTGAATTATTCAAACAGCATTATCCTATGTGTATTATTCACATGAAATCAATATTTCACAACATGCTCATAGTTATACATATTTTATTTATCAAAGTAAGAAGGATGAGGGATATGAATACAAATAAAGAGATTAATGAAGATTTAATGACGGGTCATTGAGAGATAACATTCGAGAGTGATTCAGACAAAAGGTTGATGGAGAGTCACACAAAGTTAGCTGCTATTTTTCCATTGTATTCAGAGGCTCTCATTTGTCAGATGAACCAAAAGATGTGAAAAAACAAATCATCTCTGTGTTTGTGTTACTGTTTACAAGCCAAAAAGACACATTACTGATAAATATCAAAGCCGCAGCCATTATGAACGTGGAGGTGCAGGCAAGCCTTTTCCATTCCACAATCTCCGAACAACAACTAAAACATGACAATGAGTGATATAAGCAATAGGAAATGTTATTACCTTGAACCTCAGCATGTAAATAAACCATGTGCAAAATGGTCCATAAATGTCCCATCATATTTCCAGAGCAATGACAATTAGGCAAATATGGAGATTGTTCAGTGTGACATTTTGGTTGTCTTAAAGGAATGGTCCACTCATTAGATAATTAATCAAAACTTCAGTATTTAGTGAAACGTTATGTTTAAACCATACCCTGAAGAAATCAGCGATATTCCCCGGTAAATAATGATTTTATAGCTCTTTTTTATCAAGACCTGTATATTCCGTCTGGCCGCCGCCATGTTTGCCATTTTCAGTAGTCACGTGATGGTCGTGACGTCATCCATGCGTTCACTTTGTCAACACACGGAGTATTTCAGTTCGAACTCGTCAGCAGAGGAACAAGTTTTGACCAATGTGAAGAGATTGGATGGGGGAATTCAGCCATACATATTAGTATGACAATACGACACCCTCTGTCCGTAGACCCTCACATCGTACAAGAAAACCCCCAGTTTAAAGGGAACATGGGAGAAACCTCAGGGAGAGCAACAGAGTAGGGATCCCTCTCCCAGGACGGACAGACGTGCAATAGATGCCGTGTGTAAATTGAAAAGATAATACATTTGCAACATAGGTAGTCCAAATGTTTGGAAATGCATGTGTGTATAATGGGAAGATTATATAAGATACTATATGTATGCATGTAGTACCACCCTTGCTAGCGATTCCCTCTCTAGTTTAGCATACTCAGCTTCGTTGTCCCTGGCCATAGAATCACGATTTTATAGAGCCGGAAAAACTGGGGGGAAATACACACTAGCCGGTACTACGCTATATGGAAAGGCCACCAAAAACTGTCCTGGCCTGGACGTTAAAACGGGGCTAGCCGCTGCAATGGAAATGCGCTATAACATACCTTATTCTTACTCCGAGCACTACTTCTGCTCCTCCGTCGCTTCACACTTGCAGAGGGCGATTTCTCTACTGGCCGAACTGGTGTCCTGGTCGGTGATGACACCAGAAAGACCGATGGTACTGCATCTCCATTGAGTAATGGTTGTTCTTTAAATCCCATGTTATGTTTGATCATACTCTCAGAGTAGTCGTCCGGAAATGTGAAATGTTCGCTGCATACATGAGCCTGTAAATCTCTCGGTTCGGGCCGGCCACATTTCGCTAGCCACTGCCTCCGAATGTACTTCTTATGCTTACCTTTTGGCAACAGATGGAACCGAGCATTCCGTGGATTGTTCCTATCCGAATTATGGCAATATTTCGCGATACAGTGAGGCATATTTGAAGAGAGAAACTACAGTAAATAACATGGAGATCAACGTGTCTTCGAAAACCAAACGCATGGATTACGTCACGTCCGGGAAATGGCGGCGCCCACAGTGTTGATGTTATTTCGGTATATAATCAGTTTAAAATCACTGATAATGTCATCGGATTAAAAAAAAAAAAAGAGAGACTGGCAGAGACTGGTCTGTTTTATCGGATGATAATTTTTAAAAAATGAGTGTCATGAGCATACCATTCCTTTAAACAGCATGTCAGGTTTTTTTTGTAAAATACTGTGGTACAAATGTAAAGTGTAAAAGAAAGGTGAAGAGATGAAGAGTTTGTTCCTGTTATTTTACTGCAGTAAAGAGAGGCGCTCAACACATGTTTGACCTCACTTATTTTCCTATAGAGTATTCAGTAAATTAGCTACACAACTGTTTGTTCGTGTCAACAACGATATGGAAACCAAAATCTATATCTGCAAAAAGTTATTAACAATAGTTATACTAGCTTGGACCACAAATGGTTGTTAGGCTTCTCAATGAGTTCCTGAGATTCTCAAAATGTGATGCGATCTAGTGGTTACACCCAACTGTAAATCAGACTGATGTGTGAAAAGACCAATTACACCATTGACAAAACAAAAGAACGGGGAAACACATCAGTGACCAGCCTGAAGCTACCCATTCATATTGAAACAAAGCACCGTCAGCTCTACGATGATAAAACAACAGTCAATGGGAACCGTTTTAAGTCCACAGGGGGTGCTTTTTATGTAAAAGTCTCCAGCATGCCCCCCAATGGTGTTCAGGGTATTCACTTGCCGCTTTCTCTGGATTCATCCTGATCCACGGCAGCTTCATTATGACTCGATCACAAGTCTTAAAGTTTCAATATATTGCATCATATGAGCAAAACCGACGACAGGAAGGAGATCCTTTAACAAACTCTGTGTCTATCCTGAAGTATTTCCACAGTCATTAGCTCATACGTGCACTCTTCAGTACACTAATGAAATGCATTGCATTAATACAAGCTTGCTAAATCTAAGCGATGGACTAGCATATGGGTTTCGATTTCCCTCGCATCTAATTTCCATACCATTTCCAAAGTAATCAAAAACATTTGGAAGGAAAATTACTGCTGCTGCATGTTGTTAAATCAGTAGCATCCCTAAATAGCAATGTCATCGCTCTTTCATTAAGGGAGTAATCAATCTATTTCTCATACTGAATGTGTCAGTGATTACTGAGGATACGCTTATTATGTTTTACATGGAGAAATCTATATCCGTATATATTTACTGTCCATCAGCAGTTCATTTGAACACTTCATTAGAGAGATAGACTCTGTGTTTACCTGTCAATCATCAGGTGGTGCTGTGTTGAGCTGGGACCCCTCAGATACCCAGGCGGTGTTGTTTCTTTCTATTCAAAACACAGCTACAGCAGGAGTCAATCTTAATATGCTCCAGTGACAGTTTGTCATAAAATAAAACTTCAGCTTGGATGATGCAGAGCAGGAAGCCTGTGGGGTTCTGCTAAATACAGATCCAAGCTGCTCTGTCGGAGAGCAGAAAGTCTGTTTGTTAGACAATTATGTGAGTTCATAAACAGGAAAGCTTCTCTTTTTCAAACGATCTTAGTTTGTTGCTGCTTTATGAGATGCACGCGTGAGTCAAGGTCATAAACTGGACTTACGTCTGTGTTTTGTTGACAGCGAGTGAGTCACCAGATCTGATCTACTCCCTTAACAGGGAACTTTTCTTTATGTTTACATTCTATACGTCATGTTTTTAGAACATTTTACAAGTTTACTTAACCAACCTATAGTTTACAAGATACACATCCAAAGGAGATTTCTAAGTCTACATTGTATTCAATAATTACAATTAGATGTAGACAATAAATGACATCCTATTTTTGTTTTCATCGTAGGATTTTTTTATGAGAGGACAGGAAGTATTTTAGGTACTCAAGAACATTACTCTAAAGATTGGACCAGAGTTAACATTAAACCAGTATCAGAAGGTTACTACCTTCTGATCAGGCTTTCTTCTACTCAAACCTCTTTCCCAATGTGAAAGAAATCCCACTTACACCTGGCTTTCGTTTCCAGTGTATTCAAGGGTATTTTTCCATTGTTGCAACAACCACCAAATATGGTTTTAGAGTTTAAAAGACACTGTATATTAAAATATATTTAAGAAATGAACACTGTTTACTAACACTGCTTTACTCTGCGTAATACATAAAAGAATACGAGAAAAAACGAACTTAATGACATACACGTCTACAGTAGGAGCAGAAGTGGCTTTAACATAATGTAGTTTGAGTTTATAGTTTTTCAACAATCAAAAATAAAGCCCTGTTACAAGTCTGGACATTATAGAGGGGGTTACACAATATATTTTATAGATAATGGCACAATGCATTCATGGTGTTACAGGAGTGCACACAACAAGTGACTTGAAGAGTTGTATTAAGAGCTTAAGGGAGAAGTTCAAACCCTGGCTCCAACCGTGGTGAGATTTGGGTGTGAATATTGGCTCAATGTTTGTGTGTGATGTGTTCTTGTCCAAAGCTTTTCAAGCTTCAGACTGGCTGTAGTTTAAACAAGCACTGGGTGGTAAAGTAAGGGGTATAATAACAGAGCACATTTCATTTCTTTAGAACAATGGTCGCAAAAAGGCGTCACCAAATCACAAACAGTGATGAGCATAGTTTATATGAAGCCAATTTCTAAAGTTAAAAAAACACAAAGAACATGATAAGTCTGTGTTGTTTCATTGTCCGAGAAGATTGCACCAAAACACAGTTCTGTTTTGTTTGGGCTCAAGGATACACTGATTTTTCAACTTCATGATAATTGTTCATAGACATGATTCTAAACTGAAAGACATTTCTGCTTCAAAACAATACAGCAAACATGACTGTTTCAGTTAAACATAGATTTTAATCTGCTTGAGTTTTAAGCGATGTGTAAGAAGTTAGCCATTTGAACTCAGACATACTGTATGTAACCGGATAACTGCATACAATACATACATTTTGTAGATAAAATATTTGTTGTCATGCTTTGCTCGTATCAAATACATAACATACAGTGGGGCAAAAAAGTATTTAGTCAGCCACCAATTTTGCAAGTTCTCCCACTTAAAAAGATGAGAGAGGCCTGTAATTTTCATCCTAGGTACACTTCAACTATGAGAGACAGAATGGGGGGAAAGAATCCAGGAAATCACATTGTAGGATTTTTAATGAATTAATTGGTAAATTCCTCGGTAAAATAAGTATTTGGTCACCTACAAACTCCACTATGGCCAAGACCAAAGAGCTGTCAAAGGACACCAGAAACAAAATTGTAGAACTGCACCAGGCTGGGAAGACTGAATCTGCAAGCAGCTTGGTGTGAAGAAATCAACTGTGGAAGCAATTATTAGAAAATGGAAGACATACAAGACCACTGATAATCTCCCTCGATCTGGGACGCAAGATCTCACCTCGTGGGGTCAAAATGATCACAAGAACGGTGAGCAAAAATCCCAGAACCACACGGGGGGACCTAGTCAATGACCTGCAGAGAGCTGGGACCAAAGTAACAAAGGCTACCATCAGTAACACACTACGCCACCAGGGACTCAAATCCTGCAGTGCCAGACGTGTCCCCCTGCTTAAGCCAGTACATGTCCAGGCCTGAAGTTTGCTAGAGAGCATTTAGATGATCCAGAAGAGGATTGGGAGAATGTCATATGGTCAGATGAAACCAAAATAGAACTTTTTGGTAAAAACTAGACGTGTTTGGAGGAGAAAGAATGCTAAGTTGCATCCAAAGAACACCATACCTACTGTGAAACATGGGGGTGGAAACATCATGCTTTGGGGCTGTTTTTCTACAAAGGGACCAGGACGACTGATCCGTGTAAAGGAAAGAATGAATGGGGCCATGTATCGTGAGATTTTGAGTGACAACCTCCTTCCATCAGCAAGGGCATTGAAGATGAAACGTGGCTGGGTCTTTCAGCATGACAATGATCCCAAACACACTGCCCGGGCAACGAAGGAGTGGCTTCGTAAGAAGCATTTCAAGGTCCTGGAGTGGCCTAGCCAGTCTCCAGATCTCAGCCCCATAGAAATCGTTGGAGGGAGTTGAAAGTCCGTGTTGCCTAGCGACAGCCCCAAAACATCACTGCTCTAGAGGAGATCTGCATGGAGGAATGGGCCAAAATACCAGCAACAGTGTGTGAAAACCTTGTGAAGACTTACAGGAAACGTTTGACCTCTGTCATTGCCAACAAAGGGTATATAACAAAGTATTGAGATGAACTTTTGTTATTGACCAAATACTTATTTTCCACCATAATTTACAAATACATTCTTTAAAAATCTGACAATGTGATTTTCTGGATTTTTTTTTTCTCATTTTGTCTCTCATAGTTGAGGTATACCTAGGATGAAAATTACAGGCCTCTCTCATCTTTTTAAGTGGGAGAACTTGCACAATTGGTGGCTGACTAAATACCCTTTTGCCCCACTGTACATGGGGGGGGGGGGCGCAGTGGGTTGTGCGTTGGTTTCGGATCAGGGGAGCACAGGTTCAAACCCCACTGCAGTCAGCATGTCGTTGTGTCCCTGGGCAAGACACTTCACCCCAAATGGCTCCTGTGGGGATTGCCCACAGTATTGAGTATGTAAGTCGCTTTGGATAAAAGCGTCTAACAAATGACATGTAATGTAATGTAATAACATATGAAAGTGATTTTCTTTGTTTAATATCATAACACATGCTGAGTCTTACTTCTTCCGTACTTTTTAGTAAAAGACACATGAAAAGTAATACAAATTCATAGGAAAGAAAATATCAGATTAAGATATTTTCTAATCATTATTTGTTATATTTCAAAGATTTTTTTTTTCCTCCATGCCATTGTTTTAGTAACAACAGTCTCCCTAAAGGATGATGTGATAGCACCAGGAGGTGCTGTGATTGGATAGTTTGAAAACTGAGGTTTTCTTTGTTCTCTACTTTCAACAAGGAGATCCTCAACAACCCAACAAAGAGTCAAAGGTTCCCACCCCTATTTAAGCAGCAGATCCCAGCTGCAGGGAGACTCTCATTAAGCCTCATGGTTGAGTTGAACCTCCTGGCACAATGGCAGTCAGCAAGCTCGTCAAATACCTTCTCTTCAACTTCAATTTATGGTTTTTCGTGGGAGGAATTGGTATTCTCAGTTTCTCTGCACTTGTCAGGATCAACAAAGCAGCCTTCCAGATCACAGATGAGCTTCTCCCAGCCGTAAACCTCATGATTTTTGTCGGTGCCATGACCATGGCTTTTGGCTTCCTGGGCTGCTGTGGAGCTCTTCAAGAGAGCCGCTGTCTGCTGGCCATTTTATTCAAGGGCCTGCTGGTTATGTTCCTCATGCTGTTGTCTGTGGGAGTGTTGGGAGCCATATCGAGAACCGCATCTGCCCAGGAGATGTTGAAGGAACACATGAAAGATCTGCTACCGCTCAGCGAACAGCCGCAAGATTTTCAGGTGTCGTTTCAGATTGTGGAGGGGACCGGGTTCTGTTGCGGTTTCTTCGGTGGACATCATGATTGGGGAAATGCCAAAGCGGTGCCGCCCTCTTGTAACTGCAGAGACTTCACCAGAAACTGCACTGTTATGGAAGAACGTATTATCTATGCGACACCGTGTATGACGTACTATATGACGTGGTTGGACAGGGTATCAGTAACCCTCATGGGCATTGCGTCTGGATTTGGAATCTTGATGATCCTGGGCATGATTTTCTCATCGATCCTGTTCTGTCAGCTGCGTGATGGAAAGAAAAGCTTCTTTCTTTCTTTCTAAAGTGTTCATCACAACGGAACTTTACCTGTGTTTATCAAAGGACAAAGCATCCTGTTCGTGTTGAATGCTTTTCTACTGGGCTCTGCCTCATTCTACATTTAATTTTTTTCAAACCGTTTTTCAATAATTGTATTTAACCAGTTTTTTGCAGCTTTTTTGGTTAATTCTTTTTAATATTTTTCTAGTTCTCTACCTGTGTTTTTAATTCTTGCTTTACTTTTATGTATGCACCACAACACCAAGTCAAATTCCTCGTACGTGTAAACCTACCTAGTAATGACCCTGTTTCTAATTCTAATAAAAATGTTAACCGTGGAAAAAGCTGTTTTATTAAATGTAAGTTGATAAATTGTAGGTTTCTTCATTTGTGTAGCAATTCTTGTGTAAATCCTCACAAATTAATACTGTTTTGTATGTACTGCCCTTAACTAACTGAATATTTAAAAAAGGTCAAACCTAGCTCCACCTCCAGTATAGTGTTGTTTACCCTTAAATTAATCAGCATTCACAACACATTTAAATGACAATAAATCAGCAATAGCAGCCATTGTGTTCAAAGCTCAGACAGGCCGTAGTTTGAAGTACCCAGTGCAGATTATATCAATAATTGAAAAAGGTCAATTCTTTATATGTTAATCGACATTAAAGTCTAAAGAAAGTGAGATAATTGAGTGTGTGTGTGAATAAGATTAGACAAAACTAAATGTAACAATTTATCTTGCCAAGAAAGGGCCTCACATAAATTAAAGGAAACAAAACAACAGAAAACTTGAAGGCAAGATATTAACAGCACAGATCTAAAGTAAGGGGTGTTAAAAACAGAGTGCATTTCTTTACAATTTTGTATGCAAAAAATGAATCACTACGCCATCACCACCACTGATAATAAGCATTGTTGCTTTGAAGCAATTGTCTAAAGCACAAAAAACACAAGAAGCATAAGTCTTCTTTGCTTGTTAGATACATGTGCATCCTAAACACTGTTCCTCCTTTGTTTGGGCTCCAGGATACACTGATTTCTCAACTTTTACCAACTTTATGATTGTTCATCAACATGATTTTGAACTATAGACAGTTCCCATCTGCTGCAAAAAAACAATACATTATGTCTGTTCCAGTTAAACATATATTTTAATCTGTTTGAGTTTTTAAACGGTTTACGATTTTAGACCTCAGGTGTCTTTGAACCCAAACACACTTTATTTACTTTTACCATTATAAAATGCTTAATCTTTTTACTTTCATTCTTATTTTTTTTTAAGTAATGGCCACATGAAAAGTAATAAATATTCAAAGGAAAAAACCTTTGGATTTATATATTTTCCTGTATATTTATTTGTTACATTTGAATGATTTCTTGTCCCTCTTTTTTTTCTTTAAACTTTATTTTAAATTTTTTGGGCAGTACATAATATACACAAGTTACATTAATAATACACACAATGCATAAATATGTAAATAACATAAACAGAGAGCAGGTCTATGTTCCAGTGAGACTCAATGCGGTCACAGACTCAAAATGTGTCCAGGGTTTTTCTTCTTCTTAATTTGTTGATAAGTTGTCCCACATAAGGGGACCTTTTATGGCACATGTTTGCTCTTTATCTATTATTTGATCTAGTATATCTGTTCATCTATTCATTATTATTTTTGCTAGTATCTTATAATCAGTATTCATTATAGTTAAATGTCTGTAATTATCTATATCACATTCTTATCTATGTATTCTGTTACTGTATTAAAATCCCCACCTAATATCCGCCCTTGCTATAAAAAAAGATCCTGGGATTATGTCCCTTCTTCTAATAATAGTTATGTCTTTATCTTTGAAGGAAATGCCAACTCCGTCAGCTCTATTCTCTCAGATGGATATAATACTTTTTCCTTTATGCCACATTTTACACACATCAACATCACTGGTGGTATTCAGTCTAAGTTCTCGTGTAAAGAGGAAGTAATAATTAGTGTTTAATAAATATTGAATTTTCCTTTCTCGAAAGTCTTTTAGACTGAACACCACGTGTATTCCAGGTAGCGACATTTAAGAAGCTCATATTGGTTTATAACATGAACTATGGTGATTTATTTACATTTGCCCGTTTTTCATTTAAGTTCAAGTTTCTACTTGCAGGTCTCTTTTTTGAGACCTCAGACGGGACTTCCCCCTGAGCCTCCCTCGGGGGGTCTGGATATTCCGGAGTTGGTGAGAAGGACCCCGAGTTACTCTCAGGGGGCGAGTAGAGGGGCATGCTGACTCGCTGACCAGCTGTAAGGCTGACAGGGCTGGAATCAGAGCTTGGGCTTTCGCTCGCACTCTCATATGATTGCTCATTTTCGTTTTCACTGTCAGAACTGTACTCACTCTCTACATCACTGTGAATGGTTAATCTACCCTCACCTGACCGGGATGGAGAGTCGTCTTCAGGAGTTGAAGGTTGTTGATCATCAGCGAGAGGGAGATCCTTGCTGGCAGGACGACGATCAGGCTGCTGCTGGGCTGCTGGATGAGGACCAGGACCAGGCTGCTGAAGGACGAGGACTAGGCTGCTGCTGGGCTGAAAGACGAAGACCAGGCTGCTGCTTGGCTGAAGGACGAGGACCAGGCTGCTGCTGCTGGGCTGAAGGACCAGGACCAGGCTGCTGCTGGGCTGAAAGACGAGGACCAGGCTGCTGCTGGGCTGAAGGACGAGGACCAGGCTGCTGCTGGGCTGAAAGACGAGGACCAGGCTGCTGCTGGGCTGAAGGACCAGGACCAGGCTGCTGCTGGGCTGAAAGACGAGGACCAGGCTGCTGCTGGGCTGAAGGACGAGGACCAGGCTGCTGCTGGGCTGAAAGACGAGGATCAGGCTGCTGCTGGGCTGAAGGACGAGGACCAGGCTGCTGCTGGGCTGAAGGACGAGGACCAGGCTGCTGCTGGGCTGAAGGACCAGGACCAGGCTGCTGCTGGGCTGAAGGATGAGGACCAGGCTGCTGCTGGGCTGAAGGACGAGGACCAGAATTTTTTTAATGTATTTATTGTCAAAGCATTTAATATATTCATTACTATCGGGATGTTAAGAGCATTCCATGGAATATAACAAAAACCGTTTCTGAAATAAATTACGTACCCCACCTTTAATCTTTTTACTTTCATTCTTGTTTGTTTTTTTAAAGTAATGGCCACATGAAAAGTAATACATATTCAAAGGAAAATAACCTTTGGATCTAGATATTTTCTTATATTTATTTGTTAGATTTGAATGATTTCCTGTCCCTCCATGCCATGACATTGTTTGAGTAACAACAGTCTCCCTAAGTGTTAGTGTGATAGCACCAGTAGGTTCTGTGATTGGATAGCTTGAATAATTGGGAGGACATATTTTCTTAACTCCACCGGTCAGTTTTCTATGTTCTCTGCTTCAACAAGGTGATCCCCAACAACCTGAACACGCCCCTAACAAAGAGTCAAAGGTTCCCACCCCTATTTAAGCAGCAGATCCCAGCTGCAGGGAGACTCTCATTAAGCCTCATGGTTGAGTTGAACCTCCTGGCACAATGGCAGTCAGCAAGCTCGTCAAATACCTTCTCTTCAACTTCAACTTATGGTTTTTCGTGGGAGGAATTGGTATTCTCAGTTTCTCTGCATATGTCAGGATCAACAAAGCAGACTTCCAGATCACAGATGAGCTTCTCCCAGCCGTAAACCTCCTGATTTTTGCCGGTGCCATGACCATGGCTTTTGGCTTCCTGGGCTGCTGTGGAGTTCTTCAAGAGAGCCGCTGCCTGCTAGCCATTTTCTTCATGAGCCTGCTGGTGATGTTCCTCATGCTGTTGTCTGTGGGAGTGTTGGGAGCCATATCGAGAACTGCATCTTCCCAGGAGATTGTGAAGAAACACATGAAAGATCTGCTACCGCTCAGCGAACAGCCTGAAGATGTTCAGCTTGCCTTTCAGGATGTGGAAAGGACCGGTTTCTGTTGTGGTTTCTTCGTTGGACATCTTGATTGGGGAAACGCCACAATGGTGCCAGACTCTTGTAACTGCACAGAAGCCTCCAGAAACTGCACTGTTTTGGAAGCACGTAAGATCTTTGCGACACCGTGTATGACGTACATTTTTACGTGGTTGGACAGATTATCAGAAACCCTCATGGGCATTGCGTTTGGATTTGGCATTTTGATGATCCTGGCCATGATTTTCTCATTAGTCCTGCTCTGTCAAATGAATTCTGGACACACAAGTTTAATTTAAAATGTTCATCACAAGGCCTGAACTTTACCTGTGCTTTTCAAAGGACAAGGCATCATGTTCATGTTGAATGCTTCTTTATTGGGCTCTGCCTCATTGTACTTTTTTGACTTTTCTTTTAACCGGTTGTTTTGCAGTTATATTGCTTATTAAACATTTTAACTATGAACAAAGTTTGATTTATTTATGGCAATTGCTAAATTGTAAGTCCAGAGTTTCTTTATTTTGTGTAGCAGATCTTAATGTACATAAATCCTTAGCAATTAATAAAAAAAATTGAGTACTGCACTCTGCTATCTGTGTTTTTAAAAAGGTTAACACCTAGCTCCACCTTTTTAACTTTAATGCATGAGCAATGACATTATACTGTAGCCTTTGTTTTTTAGCAGATCGAAGTAAATGTTACTTTTTGCTGATAAAACATTACTACTAAGTAGTATCATTTTCAACAGGGGACTTGTTTTCCCTGTTGGTTAAACGCACATGTGTGTTGGGTGGAATCAGCTTGGTGATTACATTCACCTGTCAACTCACCCGACTAAGTGGGGAGGAATCTGTGCTCTTTAAAAAAGTGAGTTCTGAAAAGGTTTGTAAACAACACAGGTGTTGATTTTTCTAATGCTGAGAGTAAACCTTTCTGCATTTATAACAAAGCATTAGTTTACTCAAGTGGGAAGATAAGGACTGCTGATTTCAGACATGTATTCCTAGACAAATTCACACTGTTGTATTTGGATGTAACTAAAGTATATTCAGGGAAATAATCACTCAATAAAACCAGGTGCTGCTTGGTGCCAGAGGAGGAAACATTCATAAAATGTTTATTTCCTTTTGGTATAGACTATCCTTACAATTCTACAGTACTGGCTACACACCCTGGCATACACTCATGGAAACTAGGTCACAAAAATGTATGCCTGGCTAATATGGTGCATAAATTCAGAACCACAAATAAAAGTGGGAGAAGACTCCAACTCCATAAATTAAAACAAAAAAAATGGGAAAATCCGTGCTTAAATACTCTTGAGTAAACAAAAACAATTATTTAAGCTGGTAATCCTCCTTTACATCAATGTTGAGCTTTGGAGATAGTTTTATTTCAACATTTCAATTTATGAGCATTTGTTGGAGAGCAGGAATCAATGAAATGAAAAAACACATTTTGTAAACTTTCATCCGTGTTATACTTTTGCTCTGTTCTGAATCACCCTGACTACCGAATGGTCTGTTTATGGAAGAAATTGCTCATTATTTTTCCAATCACGTTGCGTTAATTTAATATAGAAACCAGAACATGTTTTGGAAACCCCCCTTTTCTTAAAACCTAAAATGTTCCCTCTTTGTTCAGCACAACATCGACCAGTTTGACATTGTAATTAATTTGTGAAACGTGTTTTTTTTTCAGTCAAGTTGTTTTTCCTGATGGATTTGGAAAGATTTCATACATTTTAATTTAACAATTCAAGTTGCTCTTGTCTTCTTCCAAGACCCTGCCTCTCCCGTTTATTGAGATTGTTTGACATATGTAGTGACGCAAAACCACAGACTACTATTAGTATTTAAAGTACCTTCATGTGTTCTTATAATCCTTATCCACATGCCATATTTTTTTATCATGAATTTGGGATTGAGAATATAATTTCCGGGGAAAAAAAGGAGGATATCTGATGTAACACGCAATTCTAAATAAAGGCACCAATGCAGGTTATGAAACGTTAAATTATGTCTTGCAATGATCTGATAAAGACTGAACCAGTGAAGTTACAGCAAATAGTTTTCAGATGACCTCAAGTGTTAACCTCACCTCATCTATCTAATAAGCTAAAAAGGAAATTGACATTGGAAGACTAGTAGGTTTTATTTCCTTAAGTTAAAAAAAAGTGTATTAAATTATATATTTAATACAACCTGATCTCACACGACTCCGTAACACCGCATTGCGTGATGGAGTCACGAACTTTGTTACATTTATGTGTCTGCACCACGCAAACAACCCCAATGTAAAGTGAATGAGGCTCCTTTGTCGTGGTGCACACACGCATTTCTACCACATCCTGCAGTGAGCTTTTATTCTATAAAACGTTTTTAAAATCTACTTTATAGCTTGTAGTAACTCACGGGAGGCTTCTTTTATTTTATTTGTATTCATAATCATTTTTATTTTTCGTCAGAATGTATTATGGTGCATTAGTTACGAATTTTTGTTCTCAAAAAACAGTGCATTGTGTGTAATACAACTGTGATTTTTATTACATTAGTTCGTTTTTAAGGAAGGCCAGAGCTTCAGCTGTGTCCAATAGATTGTTCCCTTTAGTTAACGTTTTTTAAAAGAACATTATATTCCGATTTGATCATGTCCCCTTTATTGTATTACGGAGAGCAATGTGAGCGTCCATTCCCATTGGATAACGGAGGATTTTACACCCGGAAGTAAGCATTCTCTTTACTGTCGATTGATTTTACAGTGATATCTGCAATACTGATCAACTTAAAAACACCAGATTATGCTTGTTGATTACACAACATTGATTGGTTTAAATTGTGTACAATGCTTTTGTAATTTTCCCCTTCGATTCGGAGAAACAAATATTTGTTCAGTTTAGGATGGCCGAAGACACTACACTACCCAGAATCCTCAGCTATTGTTCCGCGTTGCCTCAAGCTCTGTGATTGGTTGACCTCCAACTGCATTCCATATGAAAAAAAACGTTTCGTAAAAGATAAATCATACTTTATTCAGCAGTGCTTGCTTTACTCTTTTGAAAGTCATCACATGAATGCATTGTAATAAATGGTTTGGCTGCATTACATATTACACATCTATATCTGTAGCTCTTTATTTGTATTTATCTACAGAGATCGGGCTCAGAATAGACGGGAAACTATTCTTTTACCGTTCTGTTTTAATTTCACAATAAAGTTAGTAGTAATTTGTTTTGATATTGTTTTTTATTAACTATTAAACCGCTGGTTCATGTTAAGACCATCTTTTCTGTGTTGCTGTGGGTTTTTTCCATCGCTTTTGTGTTACAAATATCAAAACAGTAACTAAATATATCCGTCGTAAACTAAACCAGAAACGGCAGTATATTTTATGTTAACACAGTAAACTTGACAGATTTTTAACCCAAACCACCTACTGGTTAAAGCACGTTATTACACGTTTAGAGTAATATTGAAATCTTGAAAAGGGATGTCCAAAATAGCAATTATATACAGTTTTGTAGAGAATAACGATTAATGTATATACTTTATAGGGATCTGCAGATACATATTTAGTCTTCTCAAGCACCAACAATCATTACATTACATTGCATTTAGCTGACGCTTTTATCCAAAGCGACTTACAATAAGTGCGTTCGACCAACAAAATACAACCTTGAAGAAAACGGAATCATAAAGTACATCAGGTTTCATAGAGCCAAAACATTTCAAGTGCTACTCAACTGGCTTTAGATAAGCCAGTCCTCCAATCAAATATCTCTCCTGATTGTTGGCACTTGACAATCACCTTCCCTGAATTTTACTCTGGTGTAACTAAAGTCTGCTTTAAGGGTTGTTTATATTTCACATCATTAATCAGAATCTGTAAAGTAACTAAAATAAATGTAGTGGAGTAAAAATACCAGGTTAACCTTAAAGAAAGCCCTCAGGATTATAAAAGACCCCCATCACCCCAGCCACAAACTGTTCTGTCTGCTGCCATCTGGGACAACAGCCGCATTCTAGGAGAGGATGTGGCTGTTGTGGAGGACTACAGTACCTGGGAGTGCACTTATGGGCTGAACTGGAGGATCAACACTGACGCTGTGTACAAGAAGGGGATGAGCAGACTCTATTTTCTGAGGAAGCTGAGATCCTTCCACGTGTGCAGCAAGATGCTGGAGATCTTCTAGTCTGTTGTGGCCAGTGCACTCTTCTTTGCTGCGGTCTGCTGGGGGGGGCAGCATCAGAGCCGGTGACACCAGCAGGATCAATAAAGTGATCCGGAAAGCTGGGTCTGTCATCGGCATCAAGCTGGACCCCTTTGAAGCTGTGGTGGAGAGGAGGACACTGAACAGGCTGTTGTCCATGATGGATAACCCACCCATCCTCTCCACCTGCAGCTGGACAGTCAACGGAGCTCCTTCTCCAACAGACTGCTGCAGCTCCGCTGTCACAAGGACCGATACAGGAACACATTCCTGCCCACTGCAATAAATCACCTCAGGCTGGAAGAGAACTCTCTGCTCCATAGTTTCTCTAATACAACCTCGCTGTACATTTTACACATATATAATCTGTTCAATATTTGATATTCCATATTCCATTGTCATATATTTTTGAATATGTATATTTGCATATATAATGTATGTTTTCTATTTCAACACGTATATTTTCTGTTTTCTTTTCTTTTCTTTCTATTCTTATTTATTTGTGGTTTTGTTTTATTGTAAAATGCCTTGTCTTTTATGCTGCTGCAACAAAAACAATGTCCCAAATTGGGATCAATAAAGTACCATCTTATCTTATCCGGACTAAAACCACCAGACTCAGGGACAGTTTCATCCCACAGGCCATAAGACTATTAAACACCTGAACTTTGAAATAACATCCATATCATTCATCTGGCTGCTACTTAGAAATGATTTGTCTAATATATCATATATTTCAATCACTTGTATAGACTCTTATTGCACTATTTCACTTTTTACTATTTTACTATTTTTCTTTTTGTATTGACTTGCACTATTTTTTCTGTTTATCTGTTTTATTGTGTTGCACTGTTGGAGGAGCCTGTGACCTAAGGGGGGGGGGGAGGAGACGTTCGATTCCTGTTTTGAATAGTGTGCCGTCGATTGGGGTTTCATTCCATTCCAAAATGCTGTTTGTCACTCAGCGTAAACTTCAACATCCAACATCCAATCACAGAGCTTGAGGACAAACCACATGGTGTAGTCCCAAACGATAGCTGAGGATTCTGGGTAGTGTAGTGTCTTCGGCCATCCTAAACTGAACAAATATTTGTTTCTCCGAATCGAAGGGGAAAATTACAAAAGCATTGTACACAATTTAAACCAATCAATGTTGTGTAATCAACAAGCATAATCTGGTGTTTTTAAATTGATCAGTATTGCAGATATCACTGTAAAATCAATCGACAGTAAAGAGAATGCTTACTTCGGGTGTAAAATCCTCCGTTATCCAATGGGAATGGACGCTCACATTGCTCTCCGTAATACAATAAAGGGGACATGATCAAATCGGAATATAATGTTCTTTTAAAAAACGTTAACTAAAGGGAACAATCTATTTGACACAGCTGAAGCTCTGGCCTTCCTTAAAAACGAACTAATGTAATAAAAATCACAGTTGTATTACACACAATGCACTGTTTTTTGAGAACAAAAATTCGTAACTAATGCACCATAATACATTCTGACGAAAAAAAAATGATTATGAATACAAATAAAATAAAATAAGCCTCCCGTGAGTTACTACAAGCTATAAAGTAGATTTTAAAAACGTTTTATAGAATAAAAGCTCACTGCAGGATGTGGTAGAAATGCGTGTGTGCACCACGACAAAGGAGCCTCATTCACTTTACATTGGGGTTGTTTGCGTGGTGCAGACACGTAAATGTAATAAAGTTCGTGACTCCATCACGCAATGCGGTGTTAAGGAGTCGTGGTGGAGTCACGCATTCTGGTGAGATCAGGTTGATTTAATAATAGTGCTTTCATTCACCTGCATCCATTGCTTTTCCCCCCCGTTTCCCTACATGGCTGTAAAGGTAACACTGACATATTATCACCTTCTGAAAGTGTTAATGGATTGACAAACTGTTGCAAATCCAGCAGACACAGACCAACACACTCATTCAAAGACCTGAGGCCTGTACTACGAAGCTGGTTCAACATAACCTGGATATGTTTGAGTTAGCCGGTTGGCCTAATCCAAAACATACACGCTCTCGCTAAGCGGTCCTACGACGCGGGTTATCAAGTGGATCGCTCAAGCCAGCCGTGTCCTATCTAGTTAGGTGCACGTTCACATGAAAGGGGTGGTATCTGGAGCATTCGACTAATCACAAACATGGAGAAGCGTACTGACACCGCAGCGCGTCATACTTCCTGAATGAAAAGTGAACTTTAATATTAGTCAAATATGAAGAAGTTCAACTTTAAACATCCATGACTTAAACACTTTATCCAGGATCAAAGCCACAGAGCTGCACCTGCAAGGTGAATACAGCTGCTAACAGAAAAAGTGTTTGAATGCGTACATTAACAGGTTTATGATTTCACTGCCCCGTTTAAGACACAATCTGACTTTAATTACATTTGACTCGAGTGTTTTCTCAACTTAATGTGTTGCTTAAAATAATACTGCATACAGTATGTGACACTGAGTGTTGCACGGCCAGATACGGCTCAGCTGACTCAGATAAGGAAATATATGATGTGATATGAATGATAATGGTGTACATGCTTTGTACTGGTGGATGTCTAGTGCACTCATCCTTGGCTGACATTGATATTGAAAATGGATGAGATTGTTGATGTTGGAAATTGTTGATGATATGGGTGATGTTGTTAATGATGTCAGGAATGATGTCTTGAATGTTGTTGTATTATTGTTGTATTGTTTTAAGTGTCGGACCCCAGGAAGAGTAGCTTTTGTCAAGAGCAAAAGCTAATGGGGATCCTTAATAAACATCAACATAAACAAGGTATTCAATAACTCTCTTTGAGTACAGATTACAAACCATGTCCAAAAGACAAACAGACACATTATCCAAGAGTGAAATTGTTTAAGTGGTTTAAACTACAATGTGTTTGCTGTGGTGAAAGTAGTTATTGACCGCATTGTTCCATTAAAACATCGTTTCAATTGTTTATTTAAAATGCTATTTTTTTTAGGACTGAATAAATACAATCCAAGCTATGGTTCCTTGGTATTATTATATTTAGTTAAGACTTAACAGTTCAAATATCAATAAAGCCTGAGCACACCACAAGCACAAATGCAGAAGTCTCTCATCTGAAAATACCCCAAACATTGTGTTTTCAGGTAGGAGCCCATTACTCATAAGAAGCCAGTTTAGCACAAATGTGTCCAAGCTTTTAATGGAAGAACTGACTTAGATTTACACTTCAGCTGACACTCAAATTCAGGTTTACTTACTGTGCCAAAACCAGTTCTCATGACTGTTGATTGATACATGGAGATTTAAATGGTGACCTTTTGGTTTCCAGACAGCCCCTCTTAATCTTAAAACCTTCCGACTATGATTTATTTTGATGTCTTTTCCCCCCTCACAGCTCACCTGCAAGGAAAACAAATGATTCCCTTCACAGTTTTAATCATGCATGTGTCAGCCTTGGAATTCAGGCAATTATTTCGCTCCATTTCTCTAATGAAAGATGAATTTATGGCGCAGTCGCCAGTCGCATTAAACAACCATTCATATCACCTGAGTCCCATGACAAAATATAAGTTATGTCTTCAGTACCTGGGGCCTATACTACGAACCTGGTTCAACCTAACCTGGATATGTTTGAGTTAGCCGGTTGGCCTAATCCAAAACATACGCGCTCTCGCTAAACTGTACTACGACGCTGGTTATCAAGTGGATCGCTCAAGCCAGCCGTGTCCTATCTAGTTAGGTGCGCGTTCACATGAAAGGGGTGGTATTTGGAGCATTCGACCAATCACAAACATGGAGAAGCGCACTGACAGCGCAGCGTCATACTTCCTGAATGAAAAGTGAACTTTAATACTAGTCAAAAATGAAGAAGTTAAACTTTAAACATCCATGACTTAAACACTTTATCCAGGATCAAAGCCACAGAGCTGCACCTGCAAGGTGAATACAGCTGGTAAAAGAAAAAGTGTTTGAATGCGTACATTAACAGGTTTATGATATCACTGCCCCGTCTAAAACACGATCTGACTTCAATTACATTTGTCTCGAGTGTTTCGTCAACTTATGTGTTGCTTAAAATAATACTTCTGCATACAGTATGTGACACTGTGAGTGTTGCACGGCCAGATACGGCTCAGCTGACTCAGATCAGGAGATATGATACATTATGAAGTGATATGCCGCGGACTGTACTTAATGTACAATCCGGTTACTTATGTTGTGGCCGATATTTAAGTAAGCTTTCTTAACGCTAATGTTATAATAGTCAGATTGCTCTGAAGATGGAGGTGATATTCTATTCATGTTCACGTTCACACAGTCGGTGATTTCTGCCGGCCGTCTTTCCTGCAACGGCAGTTTTTCTGTATTTCCTTTCTCCTGTAATATGACTTGATCGCTTTATACTCCGCACACTGAGCTCTGATTGGTCAGCAGGCAGTGCTTTCACTGAGTTGAGCTCTTAGCCTGCAACCTAACCTGGTCCCGACCAGGTTAGCTGCTTAGCATATATTACCATGGAGATCTAGCCTGCTAAAAAGAGAACCAGCTTCGGATGACCGGAAAGCCGGAGTTTTCCCTGAATTTAGCCGGCTAAGCGAAAATCCTGCTTCGCAGTATACCCCCCCGGAGAGTGATGAATGTGGGTCAAAATGAATAGTTTCACCCCAGAACAAGATGTGCACTCAGTTTGAAAAAGTGACGCCTTATCCAAAAATGTTTTTATTGGAATGAACGGAAAACGTTTAAGCCCTTTTAGCAAACTACCTTTGCCAACAAAAATATTTGAATTAAATGTATTCTCCCCACATAATTAAATCTCTTTACCTGTCTTGTTAAATTAACCATTCACATACACTTGTAAGTTCACAATGGATATTAGATATTAGATCAATATTGGAAGTAAATTAAGATAATTTAAGTGATGCCTACCTTAACTAAAATAAAATGCTTTAAGAGCTTTGTCACAAATAATGAGCCTATTTTCTCACAATTAGACCAATCTTACCACTGCTTACAACCAGTAGAGGAATGTAACTACATAACCTTACATATTTTGGTACATGTACTTTACTTAAATATTACAGTTTAGGCTATTTTATTCTTCCACATCATTATATTTCAGAGGGAAATAAACAGCACCTATTTGACATAGCTGCAGGGTTATTTTTTACATTAAAAACACATGACACGCTTCAGAGCAGTACCCACTACCCAGAAGTATACAAAGTCACACAAATTGGCTCCACATTGAGGAACTACAACATTAAAACCATTGACAGTAAATTATAAAAATAGTAAACTTTTTATATTAATATACATTTGACGAAAATATCTATTTAGGAATTAGGAGTTTAACTTACAGTACACTTTTTGATTGGGGGATTTATTGGCATACATGGGCTATTTCGATGCTGGGTGTAGTCACAGTGATTAGTGATTGCGTTAACCTTATCAGAATACTCCATCCCCCACTGTCTAAAAATAACTGGCTGTTCTTGCTGAAGAGGAACAAAAGGAAAGGAAAGGAATACTTCTTTGGTTAAATTGTAATGCATAGAGGACCACCTGGAATGTGCTCTTACAGCCTTTAGTGAATGTCCCCACTGGGGCCCATAAATAAAGATTCTTCCAAATGTCTTCTGGAGATGCGTGGTTGGCTTGCTTATTTATTCCTAGAGGCAATTGCATTTTTCCTGATACCTTCGTTCCTGCCACAGTCGAAGTATGCACGGGCATGAGCAAAGGTAAACAAGGACAGTTCAAAGTCTCTGCATATGTCCCACTTCTGTGTGCCTGGGTTAGTATTTCCTGAAGGTGAAACTTAGTGGCGCTACGTGATCAGACTTTAAAACAAACAGCAGCTTCATAAATTATACATTGAGGGTCACACAAATATCTGAATCACGTATTTCTTCATTGTTATTAATGAAGAAATAGGCTTCATAATCACATTGTCACTGTATTGACGTCTCTTAGTTACAATAGTCCGACAAATTTGAAATGTTAATAACTATTCAGGGACTAATACATTTGATTTATTTATTTGTTATGGACATCAAGGCTTTCTTAAACAGATCATTTCTAAGGAACAATTTATTATTTCCAATGGTGCCTTCATTATGTTAAATCCTTTTGGGTAAAAAGATAAAAACAACTGCCAAAACTAAAAATGTAAAGTACCTGGATTTATTAACAATTTTGTACTAGAAGATTTGTTTCCACTTTTTGCTGGACAGAAAGACATCAATCGTCCCTTGCTAATTGTGTTTAGTCTGCTTCGCTGAGTGACTGTGTTCCTCTAGTTTTCATATTCTATTTCATCCTGGCTCTGTGTTGAGCTGCTTTCCCAGCGCTAAATCAAGCCTGTTATTTGTTCTCCTCACAGAGCCAAGCCTTGGCCCACTACAAGGGCACAAAACATGCCAAGAAGCTAAAAGCCCTGGACTCTTCAAAGAGTAAGCTCAAAGGCTCAGTGGTCACCAAGGAAACCACCAACCAAGAGATCGCCAAGGGCATCAACACCTCGCAGGTCCCCATCGGCACCGACAGGAAAGGTTTGTGTTTTCCTGCCTGCTGCACATTCCCCAACACATGTTCATGTCTTTTTATAGCTGCTGCCATTGTTGAGGATGAATGTTGGACCCCAAAAAAACACATTTTTGGCATTTTACATTTGCTGCACACAACATGCAATCACTTTAGGACCTGGATGGACTCACTGTTGATTAAATCACAACCCTGTGTTGGCTGGTCTGCCAACGGCTGGCTGCTGACTTATTGAATTTGTAGAGTTGTAGAGAAGAATTAGGCAGGGCCTGATTATGCCTCAAACACAACGTTTGTTGGATTGTCCTGATCACAACTGTAGGAAAAAACTAAGCTCCGTTATTCATTCTGTTTGTTCGATGCAGCGTCAAAATGCCATGTTTTCTGCAGTCTGAATGCAACTATACAGTATTGTGTTGAACACCCTCTTTGTTCTACTTTTGTCACCTTTTTATTTGTTAAGCTTGTACTTGCCATGCATGCCTTTCAGGAGATACTTTCTAAAAGGGTTTGACATTATCGATTGGCTGTACAATTCACTGCAGAGACACAATAGCCATAGAGATCTGGGAAGGAGGTCAAGGTGGCAGCCAGTGGGGATGCTTTTCATCCTTTAAATGTAATCAGGTTAAACCTTCAGAGTTGTTGGAAGGCATGCGCTACACACTAGTTTGTTTGAAGCATACTGAAATCTTCATCTTGCTGCCACTTATATAACCGTCTGCTCCAGAAGTCATATCTCCTATATTGGATTTGTATCTAGTGTTTGCCTTTTATCCCTTTTCCTAATTGCATTTGAGTGTTTGCACATTGTTGTGCCGTGACCGTGTGTAACTTAATATTCATCACGTAGCAGACAGGTGGCTGTTTAAGTCTGCTTATCTTGGCCAGGTGTCTGACGAAAAACATTTCTATTCTCGGCGGGATTCCTACTTTAAAACATATTGAAAAAGTAAACAAACAAGAACTGCAACTTCAGTTACCTGACAGGAACCAGATGCAGATTATTTTAAATGATTTTATCTGCAGTGTTTCACATTGGTTCTGTGGAAGATAACATCTGCCGAGGAGCCCTGCTCTCACGGCCTCCTCCCCTTTAATGTTCTTTAAGCGGCTTGTTATAATGTCATGAAATGGGCCAAATGAAAGTCTTCCCCTTCATCTGTAGCAATAGACTTTTAAAGGGATTGGAAACACATTGAGCCATCGCACTCTGGGATTAATTTAACCACCTTCCATGTCTTCTTCCAATGTTCCACACATTTTTCAATTAGGAGCACATTTCTGTAGCTCAATGTGCACCATGACCTATTTGTCAAGTCTGACCTAGTCCTGCTTAACGCTTAAAGGTAGCTCGAGGTGAAAACTGAGCCATTAAACGGTTCTGATGCTCTAAACCGGTCTTCATACGATGTCTCTGAACAGAATGTTCTGGTTCATAAATGCTAAAAATATGAATATATGAATGAATATTTAACTTTACATATTCAACCTCACATAGGTCACAGTCTTATGGTATTTTAAGAGCTTTATACCTGGCAGCATTCTGTCTCGCATCCCAGAGTTACTAAACTACCATACTGTCAGACCGTTAAGTGGAGCAATTTGCACTTAAGCAACCTCTGAGCTAATCCGCACTGCAGTTAACCAACATTTACCCCGTAAGAGAGCTTTCAGGTGACGTTATGCTCCCTTCGGCGGCCATCTACAAGGTCTCTAGAGCCACTTTCACACATGCACTGCAACCCTGAAATTATCCAAAAATTACCCGGAGGAGCTGTAAGTGAGAACGCAAGCACCCCAAACATTTGGACTGGACATCAAACAGCCTTTACCCTGCAACATATTTAGTATACGAAGTGCGATTATGCCCATGTGTGAATAGAACCGCTCATTCCCTGATGAATACTCTGTTAGCGAATGAACGTGTTGATGGTGTTGTTTCCATGCAGCGTTTCCAAAAGCCGCTACGTGGCCGCGGTGTAGACAGTTCTCATTCATAACACTCCGTTCGATGTCTCACTATGGGATGCGCCTCATCGCGGAGCAAACAGAAGCATCAATCTCATTACGCCAATCCTGATTGGCCGGTGATTCTTGACGTCAACGTCAGGGGAAATCACCCCCTATAAGTAGCCTGCGCCACGACGCAGGCGTCATTCAAACACCTCTTCTCGCTTCAGAGCACATCTCGAACGGTAGCCGGGCTAGCTTAACAGTCCACAGACTGAACCCAACTAATTTTCGGTCGACGGGCGTTAGCCGGCTACCCGATTCTCTCACAGAAGAATATTATAGTCAACCTCGCCGTTCTTCCTCTGGAGTAAGGTAAGGTTTTGACTTCAAGTTAGCAACACACCAGTTGCTAACTTGTGTTTTTTCCCTCACTACCGACACCACGGTAGCGAGGACGCTTTTTTCTTCTCTCTTCCACGGAGGAGAAAAGGATTACAGGAATATTACCATACCAGGTAATATCCTTGAGAGAAAAAGACCCACGCTGTCCTTTTTCCCCCGGATTAAAGACAGATCGGTAAAAAAAAATTCTCGAACGTACCTGTCATGAGCGGACCCTCTCCACGCCTCACGGCGAACGAGATGGATGCCTCTCCCCCTCACACCAGAGGAGTCAGGATCTCGGAGGCTCGGCGCTGCGGTTGCGGGTTGAAAGTGTCAGGCACAGACTCACACCAGATCTGTTCGTCCTGCCTCGGGCTGGAACACGCCCAGGAGGCCATTGACAACCCCGGCTCGTGCGGACATTGTGCCCGCCTCACCGTGAAGAGCCTCCACCGAAGGTTAGCGCAACAAGTTAACCTGTCGGGACGGGACCCCCTCATGTCCACTGATCCGCCGACCGGCAATCAAGACACGGGGACGTCTGCCGCAGAGATGGAGCCCCTCACTGCGGTCTGGGGCTCACCGACAGCGGCACCCGCAGAACCGGAATCCCGCACCATATCAGGCCGAGATCCGGTGGCGGCAAAAAACGCGGGAACGGGGCCCCACGCTATACCAAGCTGGGGCTCCCGACTGGACCTCACCACGGTTTCACCCGCGGAAGATGTCCTGGAGTTAGACTGCATGGAGGATGAAGAGTACACCTCTGAGTTCCTCCTGTCTGACTCGGATGAGCAGGAAGACGACATCTTCATGTCATCGACTCAGGCTGCAAAGCCGGGAGCGATGGCTGCTCCCCCGGGCGACAGCACACCAGCTTCGCCCTGTCTCAGTATGGACCTACAAGCCGTTTGTCAGCGCGCTGCGGCCAAACTAGATATCCCATGGCCCGAAGTGGCCAAGGAGACCTCCAGGTCCCGTTACGAGGGAAAACTTTTTTCCCAAACAACGAGGGCAAAGAGGCAACTCCTCCCGGTCTTCACGGAGATGTTGGATGAGGTGTCGGTCTCGTGGAGATACCGGCCCTTTAGCAACAAGGCCCCAATCCAGGGTGCCTCCTCCCTTGACTGTGACGGTATGGAGAGGCTTGGCCTGCTCCACATACCACCTATGGAACCGCTGGTGGCAGCCCACCTCCTACCGAGGATGGGCCAGCCGCCAAGCAGGATCCCACGCTGCTAGCAAAAACGGACCGATTCCAGTCTACCATGACGGAACGGGCCTACAGAGCCGCAGCGTTGTCCGCCAGGGCTCTGAACGTTTCCTCGATGCTAACCGCATACCAAACGGAGCTCTGTGAGGATATGTCGAGCAATCCTGGACCGGCCACTCTGGACGAGATAGCCGCGGTCACAGACATTTGTCTCCGTGTCCAAAGCTGCGCCGTCCAGGCCACGGGCAAGGTAATGGGGAACATGGTGGTGCAGGAAAGAGCTAGATGGCTCAACCTCACCAACCTCCCAGACCGGGAAAAGGAAGATGTGCTTGACATGCCCATCGTTCCCGAGGGGATTTTCGGCTCCGCTCTCGCTTCCATGCAAAGGAAGTGCGAGTCGAAAAAGAAGGAAGACGAGGCTCTCCACCTTTGTCTCCCTCGAAGGGTCCAGCCGCGGCTTTTGCAACGGCGGCCCTTCGCCCACGCTGCACCGCGCTCTGCTAGGTTCAAAGTACCGGGACAGCAGAGGGCGCAGCCCGCCCCGAGTCCCCAGCCCAGGCAGGAGACGAGGGCGAGTTGGTTCTAAATGTGTCCCCGCCGCCTCGAGAGATGCCTCAACGCCATCCTCAAGTCCGCACAAGACACATGTCACATCGTTATTGTCTGAATAAACCATTTTCCGCTGACGCATCCAGGCTCCGGCCAAGGGCGCAGCCTGAAAAAATGAAAAGAAAGACAATAAACAGTCCGTTAACCATAAATCCCCTTCTGAGAGCAGCTACGGCCTCTCTCAAAAGGCGGATAATAAACGGGTCTGTGAAGGCACCACCGCCACGTGCGTACGCGGTGCCGGCTAGAGCTGTAAAGAACGGCCCGTCAATCCTTCCCCTTTCAAGAGCAGCTACGGCACCTCTCAAAGGACGGATTATTGACGGGTCCGTGAAGCCACCGCCACACACATGCGCAGTGCCGGCCAGGGCTTTAAGGGCACCACCGGCACGCGCAGGCGCAGTGCCGACTGGAGCCGTGAGGGCACCACCGGCACACACAGTGTCCCGACTTTTCCAGTGCGGGACGCGCCTACGGGTGCAGTCCTTTCACGGAAGGTGGTCACCACGGACGCAGGTCAGACGGGCTGACAGGGGACTTACGAAGGTCGCCCGGTGAGAGATCTCTAGAACAGAGACTTCCAGCGGGCACGCGTAAATTACCCGGAGCTTTTAGCGGTGTTCCCCACCCAAAAATGCTTCCTGCCTTCTCTCAGAGGACTTCATGTCCCCGTGAGGATAGACAACACGATATCGTGGATGAACCGCCAGAGGAGTTTACGTTGTCTCCAGTCACCACTGGCACACAAACTGATCCCTTAGAGCGGCAGACATCTCCTCTCTCTGAGAACGACACGAGTACCGGGTGTTATGCACCTAGGGACAGAATTACTGTCAAAAGGTGCACCACTCTATGCAGACTGGACTCCTCATCCAAGGATCGAGAGTCCGCTGTGGGTGTGTTACGGCGGAGCCGCGTTAAATCTGTTCGCAAGGGGAGAAAATGCTCAATGACAGCTGTTCTCTTTAATGCACGATTTAAACGCACCGTTAGGCGGGGACGCACTCGTACACGATTGACCTCCGGGTCCTCTGTACACGTTCCCACCCCTGGTTCTGTTCCCCTTAACTCCGGCCAGAGTGAAAGAGCAACGCCACACACGTACTCTGATGTTTCCACCCTAGCCCGCAATATACGGGCTGGCGGTGATATATCAGCTGTTGTGCGGGCAGCCGTGGCAGCCCCCACCACGCAGGGACAGATTGTCTCAGGCGGGGAGGGCGATCCTTCACCCACGCCCAGAGCACGGGGCACTATGGGCCTGACCCGTGAGTGGTACAATCTGAATACAGTGGGACTCCCTCAGAAGGTGATAAACACTATTCAGAGTGCGAGAGCTTCCTCCACCAGGTCTCTTTACGACTGTAAGTGGAGGGTGTTTGAGGAGTGGTGCCTTCAAGGGCACATCTCTTTTCAATGTCCTGTCGGGGTGATTTTATCATTCCTACAGGACTTGATCGATAAACACAGAGCTTTTTGTACGATCAAGGTGTACCTGGCTGCTATTGCTGCATGCCATGTGGGCTTTGAGGGTAAGACGGCTAGCCAACATCCTTTGGTTTGCCGTTTTATGAAGGGAGCGCGCAGGCTCCTCCCTGTCTCCGGGTCAGTGATATCCATGCACTGTCTGTACATCCCTCATGCACTCAGTTCGCCCCAGGGCAAACGAGAGTGTTGTTGAAACCCAACCCTGCCTTTACACCAAAGGTGGTTGGTTCGTGTACCCCGATTGACATTGAGGCATTTCCTCCGCAGCTGGTTTCCTCCGGGGAGCAGCAGCAGGATTTGTTGTGTCCAGTCCGGGCTTTGCACACATATATGGACAGATCAAAAGAGCTTCGTCTTAATGACCAACTCTTTGTGTCCTGGGCTAAACCTCACAAGGGTAAGCCTGTTACTAAGCAACGACTATCCCACTGGATCGTGGAGGCGATTGCTTTGGCCTATACGAGTCAGAATCTGCAAGCACCTTTGGGTCTGCGGGCTCACTCGACTCGGGGCCTGGCTACATCCTGGGCTTTGTTCAAGGGTGTTTCCATCCAGGATATCTGTGCGGCGGCGAGCTGGTCTTCGACACTCACTTTTGTCCGCTTTTACAGACTGGACGTCTCCGCTCCAAGCGTGGCCCGAGCAGTGCTGGGCACCTTGTTGAGTCGGGACTCCACCTGTTAAATTCTGGTTGATCGTGATCTTCGAGATAAGCTCGTCTGGCAATACGGGAGCTACAATATCCCATAGTGAGACATCGAACGGAGTGTTATGAATGAGAACTATAGGTTACTTACGTAACCCCAGCACTCAGAGTAACATGAAGTGAGATGTCTCACCAGATGGCCCTCCTTGCTATGGTGAAGCGAGAAGAGGTGCTTATTTTGAATGACGCATGCGTCGTGGCGCAGGCTACTTATAGGGGGTGATTTCCCCTGACGTTGACGTCAAGATCACCAGCCAATCAGGATTGTCGTAATGAGATTGATGCTTCTGTTTGCTCCGCGATGAGGCGCATCCCATAGTGAGACATCTCACTTCATGTTACTCTCAGGACTGGGGTTACGTAAGTAACCTATAGATCTGCGACCTTCTTGCCTCCTGCATGCTCTACGCCGGCTACGCAGACCCCGCCCCCTTGCCTAACATTTCGATTAAGTGAAAAAGCGACTGGCTATAGACTTCAAGAACATTTTATTTAAAAAACATTGTGTTCATACCACAATAAAAAGTGTGTATAATAACGATTGTTGGGTTGGATAGTTTGGCTTTAGAAGCAAATTCCAAACATTATACAATTAAAGAAGATGTACAGAACATTGTGTAGAGGTGTAGGGATGAGTAAGTGTTTGGTAGGATGAACGTGAACAATCTTGTTTAATGAGTGCTTGCTATATATATCTTTTATTTTGCCTCTTTGTAATATGTTTAGAATAAATGAAAGAAATATACATTTTCATTAAATATTAGATGCATAACTTAAACTTGAACCTTTCAAAGGATCACATTTTGCAGAATATATTAACTGCTAGCTCGTTTTCACTCATATAATAATAATAATAATAATGCATTAAAAAAAATATATTAGAGCGCTTTTACAGGTGCTCAAAGCGCTTTACAAGTACACATTACACATATTAGACATGTAAGAGTCATTACTGCGGACATTACCCACAGGAGCAAATGCGGGTAAAGTGTCTACATACAACCACATTAAGGCTGTGAACTGAGGGGTGTTCATGTGCTGTGGGAACCCTGAGCGTTGAAGACTCAGTAACTAACTAGGCAGATTTTAAGTTTAAATGAAAGAAGCATACTACTAAACAATGTGCAGCAAATATGTTCCAACGGAAATGTAATGCAGCCCACATGTCCAATTAAGCCCAATATATTTATAGAAGCATACGTAATAATAATAATACGTTCATGACTTACTCCAACAACACAACACATTCATGACTGGAGTGCTTAACAGTATAATTGTTTCTGCACTAAGATAGCCATCTGTAATCCGTAGTGTACTATATATCTGACATTAAACATGCACTTAAAAAAAATACCAAATTGTAAACACATTAAATACAGATGGAGAACTCAAGAGACCTTAAACAACAATCCTTCATAACCAAACAGACAAATAGCTATTAATCATTTCGGTGCCCTTAAAACCCCCGGCACATTTCTGCACCATCTCACTATCATATCTACAGTGCACGGGGGTGGCGGATTGTCACAAATGGCACTGGGTAATGAATATTAATGTGCTCAGATGTCAGAGGAATTAATTGTGGGGCGGGTAAATGCTGCATTATCTGTAATGCTGAAATATTTGACGGTATATCAGTGGCACTAAACTGGCTCTAATGAAAAGCACAGTGCAGGGAAGAGTAATGGCCATATTGAGAAACAACAGGGAGGGAGAATATTACCTTTTCAGACTCGGCTTTCAATGGGTTTGTTTTTGCTCTAACATTACCGGAGAAAAACACATTTTGGTATGTAATCATTGTATTTCAAAACACAACATATCCATGCAGGGAACAATGCAGGGTAATTTCTCATTTTTTGTCACAGAAAGAAACCTGATTGTGTCAATCAGGGGCTGTTTGTTAACAAGAGGTCTAATCACTTCAGTAATAGTGGGTCTTCTTTGGATCAGCTAGCTGTTATTTTGTAGGCATACACTGTACAACATTTTATGTTGGTTTAAGGTAAACATTTAAGTTTTCTTGTGGTCTAAAAAAAAAGTTTTAAGAATTGTGAAACAGATAAATGAAGTGTAATCATCATTAAGTGTAGCTGTTTAGTTGCACATTATTTGTTTTATATTGATCTAACAATGAACATGTCCATCTGCTCCTAGTGGCCTTGTTCATATTTGGGGGGTGTCTGGAGATTTTAACTCTCAAACAGTGCATGCTGGGAAGTCTGCTATATTACATTAAAGACATAACATTGTTAGACTCGCAATGGACAGTTTAAAAGAAAGGATACAAATACATACCGAGTAAGACAGAGTTTTTTAATCTACACATTCTTCTTCCTTGTCAAACCCTGGTGTCTACATTACCCACAATGCAACTCGACCACCAACAGTTCTAATTGTATGAAAATGAAAACTAGAAATTGAGTTAATTGAAAGTCTTTACATTAAGCTGAAGCTTAGTGGATTCCTGTATGAAGGCATAATATTTTCTATGTGTTATTATTATATTGTCTAATGGAAGTCTCTGTAACAAGAGATGCAACAAAAACAAATTGCTAGAGTTAACATTAACAACTCCTTACACAACGTAATGGAGGTAAATCAAAAGTGTCCATTTAGTCCATCTGCTCAGGGCAGTTCAAGTTGTTGTGCAAAGAACATAAGTGCATCATCGGGGAATAATGAGTCTGCATGAAAGATGGTAATCATAGGGTCGATTTCATGAAATGCGCCGAGCATCTGCGTTCTTTACTCCACAGTTGAACTTGTGTGTGTTCTGAGAAGGATGGACAGCTGGACACAGTGAGATAGTATAGATTAGCCGGGTGACTCAGCGGCCGCCTGTCAAGTTTGTGTGTGTTTGTGTGTGTGTGTGTGTGTGTGTGTGTGTGTGTGTGTGTGTGTGTGTGTGTGTGTGTGTGTGTGTGTGTGTGTGTGTGTGTGTGTGTGTCCTTACACCAGTGCCAGAGAGTAGAGATAGAGGGGGAGAGAGAAATGCCCACAGCGCAGCCCGCCATCTCTCAGTTCCAGTCCAGTGCCTGAGGAAATGTACCCTGATATTAGCTATTAAAGAGCAGATTGTCTGGGGAGCCATGCCAGCACTGACAGCAGCTGTACAATGGAGCTGGCTGCAGGGAGCCAGGAGGCTATCTGAGGCTTTTTCCCTCCACACAGCCTTCTTCCTCAGGTCCCCATCGGATGCCAACGCCCTCTGCCACCCTTGCCGCACCCTCTTCCACCCAAAAAAAAAAAACTGGCTTTCTGTCTAACTTCGTAGCTGCGCACTGGGTCGGAAAAAGCGCCTACAGGCAGACGTCAGACAGGCAGCAAACCTGATGAGTGTGTGATTAGATTGGCTTTATACCTGTGCGATGCTTCAAAAGTTCTCATTTGAGAGGATTTTGGATGCTGATGTGTAACTGAAACTTCCTAACAGAAATTAGTTGCAGATCATTTGCGCTCGGAGGAAATTGGAAAGAAAGAAATCAGTTCAAATTCGATTCAGTGACTCCTGCCGCTTGTAAAATATCTGAGATAATGTCGCTTTTTCCCCTTCAAAAAGAAAGATTATTGCAAGCGTGGATGCACACTTATTTGTGAATGCAAATTTCTTACCTTATCGATCTTTTATTTTAGGAATATTCAACTGTGACTGGTTTCTCATTTACTCGCTTGGAATACTGACAAGAAGGGCGGGGGGGGGGAATCATAGCCGTCGAATGTGATTTGACAGAACTCAAGAGCCATGAGGGATTTCTGTCCTTTAAGTTGTGACGGCATATAATAAGGCCCAATCATTTTAATTAAAGGGCTTAATCCAGCTTCATTGAGAAAGGTAATCAGATCTCTCGGGAGTCCTGTGATTGCCTGAAAGCCTAAGTAGAGTGGAAGGATTTCAGAGCGCCGTTTCTCGTCTATCACCAAAGCAAATCTCTGGGGAGAGGTGTGAGAGGCTGAGTTACAAATGGAGGAATGAAAAGAGGCAGTGTCCTATCTCCAAGGGTCGCAGCACCTGTCCTGATCTTTTCTCTCTTTCGATTCTTTCCATCTTTGTTGCCTTCACCACTCCTAGCCTCTCAATTTATTGCTCTTTAATTGTGTCCCATACTCGATTACTCTTTCAATGTTATCTCTCCCCTAACCTTCTCACGTCCCTTACCCACCTCCACCCCTTTTCCTTTCACCCCATTTCACAAACGTTCAATGTTGTTCTGCTTCAAAGTTTGCTTACTTTCCAGGTTCACTTTTATTTAACTTCTCTCTTTTTCAAGCTCCATCCTTCCAAATCTATCCTCCTTTCTTCTTGTTGCTTATCCTCTTCAGTTACCTGGCCTTCCTATCTCTTTTTCGTCCTCCTAATTTTTCTGTCGGGACTTGCTTGCCCATACCAACTTTAGATTGATCACAGTCATTACCTCCATTAATGAGAGGGGATTGAGTTCTTAACTGGGCTTTGCAGAGCCAGTCAGGTCACACGGACTGGGGATACAGATGACTGGAGGTTTCCCAGAGTGGATGGCGTCCTAGGAAAGCCAAAGTACACTTTAATCACCTGCCCTTCCAATGGCAAACAGCTCTTTAATGACACTTTGGTAGATGGGTTCACCCCAACACAAGGGCAAAGACATGCGTGTCTTATCATGGCTTCACCAACCAGCCTTTGTTATAAGCAGGCAGATAAAGACACAACCTTTTTTGCTCTTGTTGATCATATGTTAAGCTTCTTTGCTCGGTTAGACAGAGATTAAACAGCTATCAGCTCTGACTTGTGTAGTGCTTACTGACGATAGAATTAAAAGAAATACTAATGGCAAATTTGCCTGCATATGAAGGCCCATTTAGACAATATACTCTAATGACAGGGGTGGGTTCTTGATATGTTAAGCCTAGCTTAAAACCATGAAGATCTCATATATGCCAAACATTTTGTGTCAAAAGTGTCTTCTAACGACTCCAAAGGTGTGTTTACACATCATTCAAATTAAATGTTTTCTAATTTTTATGGGAAATACAATAATTTGCTATATTGCTGTCGATTAGATGAGAGGAATGCTGATACTCTCAAGTCTGTGCGTTGAGATGGAGCCAAGAATCGATTAGCCTAGCTTAGCATAAAACAACATTTCTTGAGCTGCCCATTTATATTTGTCTGTTTGATCAGAAAATATCAGAAGTGTCCACTTGACCAGTTTGGGTTTTACAAGAGAGTTATGAATGTATAAGTGTTTCGCTAATTATTATTGAGAAGTTTGGGGAGCTAAGCAAACATGGTGGTTTATCATCCTTGCACAGTTTTGACACCTATTCGATTTGTTGATAAATTGTATACTGGTTTTAGCACACTCACTATTAAACACTTAGCAGACACCATTCACTGATGGAGACAGAAAAATTGAATATCTCAGTAAAAAAGCCAGTCAGTGGAAGCTGAGATATTCAAAATTGAACTCTTAGAAGAATACATCCAATAAAAGCTTTGGAAGGTGTTTTCCTCTTAAATTCAGTCTCTGTGCTAAGATAGGCTCAACATATCATGGAGCCATCTGCTGAATTCATATTAAATAAATTGCTATTGATCTTCACATTCCACAAATCAAAGCAAATAAGCATATTGTCAAAATGTTGTTGAGTTTTCCTTAATAATGGCACCAAAACAATTGACCATTCCCCAACTGCTCGTTTCTGATCAGAACCCTGTGTCAATGCAGTCAGTCTTTTCCAGAGAAACATTATACTTCCCAGCTGCTTATAAATGAAAGAGGAAAAATGAGGGCCATCTTCAAAAAGAAACGCGTCAAACACATCACGGCACCAACACATTATCCCTAATAATGACCGGAGAATATGCCAAAAGCAGTTAAATAACAATTCACAGGCAAAACATTGCTGGCTCACATCACCACCAAAACCTTTACTTGCACTTTTCTGGAAACACACACAGCCTGATGTCCGTGCCATTGCAAAGCTGCCCAGAGAAGCAGGTGTGATGACAGCTTTAAGCTCGTTGGTGAGCACGGTGAAATCGAGTGAGCTAATCTCTGTGATTTCAGGTTGTTTTGATGCCTGGCACACAAGAGCCGACTGGGAGTAGGTGGTTGCTAATTGCAGGGGGCGAAGAGGTCGCTGCCGCTCTGCTCAAGGCATAAACATTATTCATCAAGAGTGACAAGGTCAGCCACATCATAAATAGTTCACAGATTAATTATTGTTCTATTGGTAATGGCTTGGGCTTGATCTGACATGTTAATGTGGTTACACTAAGGTCATTGATGTCGTTCGTTATTTGGGTTTAATAGTAACTGATGATATCAACATACCCGGAAAGATGTATTGCTTTCGCTAAAGTACAAATGTGGGAGTGCTGATGTCTTCTTTCCATTGTTTGTATCAATATGAATGTGATTTTATTAAATCTAAGAATAGCCGTTTTGGATAAGAAGATCTGTATAGATTTGCTGGCTCTTGCGTGTAGCGTATTCAGCCTTATCTCAATTTAAACAGAACATAAATTACGCACAACTAATAACTGAAGTCACTGACCCCCTTCTCAGAGTCCAGAGTCTTTAAATAAATGTTCCAGTCATAGCATTGAATATAACAGCCTGGAATAATGGCCTTTTCATGCCATATGTTCTTCTTAAGATCAGTTCACAGGCAGTGTCCACTGAAAGCACACAGATAAACGGGTAGAGGTCAATTAGTTATCGCTACACAACATTGCATCACCAACGATCAATTCTCTGATGGCAACCTTAATCTATAGATGCCCTTGCTTAAGGTCATCTGGTCAGGTGATGGACAGATACTCTCCAGGGCACTCTAAACAGTATACAATAACTGCTGCAGAAACACTGGGAGATTGAAAAAAGAAGCCGCTTAATGCACTCTTATTCACAATCCCATGAAATCCAGTTTATCATTTTAAATATAGAGATATTAACAGTACCTCCAAATCTGAGGCCATGGTTCTCAGCAGGAAACCGATGGACTGTCCACTCCAAGTAGGGAATGAGTCCTTACCCCAAGTGAAGGAGTTCAAGTATCTCGGGGTCTTGTTCTCGAGTGAGGGAACAATGGAGCGTGAGATGGGCCGGAGAATCGGAGCAGCGGGAGCGGTACTGCAGTCGCTTTACCGCACCGTTGTGACGAAAAGGGAGCTGAGCCAGAAGGCAAAGCTCTCTGTCTACCGGGCCATTTTCATTCCAACCCTCACCTATGGTCATGAAGGATGGGTCATGACCGAAAGAACGAGATCACGGATACAAGCGGTCGAGATGGGTTTTCTCCGCAGGGTGGCTGGTGTCTCCCTTAGGGATAAGGTGAGAAGTTCAGTCATCCGGGAGGGACTCGGAGTTGAACCGCTCATCAGAATTGAATTTAATATGGCGTTTTACAAAACAGTATCTACCCCGAGTGAAAGACTTCAAGTACCTTGGTCTTGTTCATGAGTCAGGGTGAGATAGAGCTCAACATGCGGATTGATGCTTTCTCTGCAGTTATGTGGGAATTGTAATGGACTGTCATGCTGAGGGGAGAGCTGAGAGTGTGGCAAGGCTCTTGATTTCCCTGCTGATGTTGACTTTCATTCAAAGAGTAGATGGGCTGCTTGTCAGACCACACACAAAATAACAAATAGGCTAGTTGTTTCCTGACTGGATAGTACACATTATATAAGATGGCAAACAGTATTTGATAACCTGATATCCCCTTCCGGTCTTTTACTCTCTCAAGGTTTTTTTTCTGAAGTCCAAGAAGGAGAAACCTGAATTAACTTTTCACCATTCCTTACTTTAATCAAATACAAATTAATTCATTAATTCCTTCTCCTGCAATGTTGTGAAAATTCGGTAATTGTTTCCAAACTGGTGGAAAATCAGCTACTATGGCTTGCAGAGCCCTCAAAAAGAGAGCCCTTTCGAAATAATAGCCCTGCTCTTGAACCCTGTGTTGTCAAAGCGCTGTTAAATATACGTTTTCAAATACCAGCATCACTGTTAGGCTCTACTTCGAAGCTCACCAACTCTGCAAAAGATCTGGCATTTATCACACGTTTTATGATTCTGTTGCATATCACTGAAGCAAGCCACCCTATAGCTTTCCTCTTCATTTCAATGCAAATGTCATATTTTTGTCGGTTATCTACCACCTGCTCCTGTTCATTACTTTTCGAGATCTGCATTCAGGGAACTCAGCGAGTTTCGTGAAAGTGCAGCAAATTTCACAGTTAGAGTCAGTCAACTGTAAGAAGAGTCTAACAACAAGTATAAATGTGCCGCAAACCCATTTCAAAGGTTAATGGTTTGGATGCTCACAACACTGAAATACTTGACAATGCATATATTTACATACATTTAAAGCATTTAGCTGAAGCTTTTATTCAGAGTGCCATTGCAATAAGCTGCATTCCTTGGATGCTATTCAAAAACTCAGCTTGAATAAATAGACACCACTCAGAAGCTCTTTCCTGATCCTTCTTATCTAAAGGAGAGGCCATACTTATTTAACCACAGGTCATAGCAGAAAGATGGTTCCTAACCTTTCATGTCTTTTTTTTAACCTTTGGCAGAAGTGAACCCGTTGAAAATGTAACTCGGAGCTGTTTTGCGACGCCAACTGCCAACACCTCCACTGGGATAAATAAGGACCATATATATAGCTCACAAAAACAGCATGACATAATTCACTATTGATTTGCTCTCGTAGCGGGATGATCTTCATTTCGTGAAGCTGGAGTGCAGAGAACTCCGACGCATTGGCATCGATCAGGCGGTGCTCCCAAGGCAAAATTTGATTTTCGTATATGTGGCAGCAAGTCCTCTGTATTCCAAACACTGACATGTGCTGTTGTTTTGTGAGTCAAATATATTGATCTGCTGCTGTCCCTTTGCGCAAAAATATCAGACATTTCTTTCACACCCCGAAGCTATTTGTGTTACATGTTAATGTGATCTCACACACTGACAATACAAGTCTGACTATTATCGGCTTCTTGGTTTGCTTGTGTTGGTCTTACTCTTTACTGAACTTTCCTGCATATCTAGTATTTCATCCCGTATTACATTTGTTTTAAATGTATAATGTTTTAATAATCAAAGTCTGTGGTAGTCTGCAAATGTGAGGAGACGGAGGGGAATAGATGAATGGGTAAAACATTAATCTATGTCAGTAACATAAAATACATCACAAACAAACATCTTTATATCCAAGCCACAATGTTTTACTAAACCTTACCAAGTAGTGGTCTTGCCTTAACATTACCAAGTAGTTAAGTTGTGTCTTTTGGTGGATTTGTAAATGTTTCCGTGGTGTTGTGCATCTTTCTGTATTTGGTCAAATGCTGCACATGTGTTGTGTGTTTGGAGAAGATATTTTATTCATTTGCTTTAGTGTTTTGTCGGTGTTGCCAGCCCTATGTTCTGGTCTTCATAACTTGTTTTCAGTCCTTTCGTGTTTGGCAGTGTGTTAACCTTTAATGTTCACTCATGCAAACACCAACAAAATAACAGAATGTCTGTCTTTTAACCCAACACTCACATAACCCTAATGAAACCCATCTTGTTACTGCAATTAGATTCAGCTATTTATTTTAGTAAATGTATCTTTTAAATCCACATCTCAAAGTCTGTTTAGCCACAGGTTGGTTGAACCTCACAATGATTATTTGCATCCAAGTGATGAATAATGCCATACGATTAAAATCACACAATAATCCCTCTCTCTGCAGATGTTGTTCCTGGAGCAATGCCCCTGCCGCTTTCTCCGGTGCTCCGATCGGCGCTACCCTTGGTATCCTTGATGACTCTCACAATGCCAACACCGGCCCCCGTGGCCTCACCCATAGACCCGAGCATTATGGCAGCCACAGCCCCAGAGACTACCTCAGCTGCTGGAGGGGACTCAACATTAAACTCACCCTCAGAACCAGACCTGGAGCCTGAGACCGAACCCGAGGTCGAGACGGATGCTGAAACAGAAGAGGAGAAAGCTCGTCGTCTTCTGTACTGCTCGCTGTGCAAAGTGGCGGTCAACTCGGCGTCACAGCTAGACGCTCACAACAGCGGTAAGAGACATTTGCTAAATCTGCTGCAAATAAATGATAAACATCACTTGAGTGACTTCAGCAATTTAACCAAAACTGGAATTAAATTATTATCAACTACAAGTACGGCACGGCACTCCTTTGGGTCCTCAGCAACACACACGACAATCAAGTAGATCTGTCCCGGGGCTGGCAAGTTAATTAAAACTCAAATCATACACACACACTTACACCAATACACACACACACATGTCTGTTATGAGTCTAATTATGAGGTAAGTACTTGTTCAAACTAGTAACTAAACCTAACCTTGTTTTGTTTTATCTTTCAGTTTTCAACGTTTACCAAGTGTTTTAAACTGATAGTTATTTGGGAGAAAAACACATTTTCCTTCAAAACATAATTGATTTTGCAGTTTATTTGTGTGGGAATGTAGTTTCGTAAAACATGTCCCCCCCATTTATTTAGAATAGCTTAAAACAACCGCTCCAGCAGGCTGCTAATTAAAAGGTCATATACGCAAGCCTGATCAATATGAGTTAACATTGGACCCTCACTGCTTGGCTATCAATAACTTTGAGGTCACTTGTGTAATTTATTGTGGACTGCCTTCAATCTAGGGGATGTCAGTCTGTTTGTGTCTGCCAAGCACCTGTTTATAGATTGCTATTTGATTTGTTCTTTTGTTCAAACGTTTAATTAAATGTTCATTAGTAATTGGACGAGGCAAAAACAATGGGACATTTATGTGCATTAAGCCGTGATTAATGGATATAGATGACTTATTTCATATCCCCACTCGGTGTATTTATTAATTAGGTATTAACAGACAGCCAATATACTGCAATAAATAAGACAAAGAACACTTCAACACTGATCCTAGGCGATTGTGTAGAAATTCAGCGATTAACTGCCTTCTTCACATACAATAAACTTAACAAAAGAATATATTTCAACCCTGATGCTGGTGTGATTTTTGTTATGAATGGCAGCTGCGGCTCCTCTTTTAAGAGTGCTAGACGGCAAGAGGAGTATTCGCAGAGATTGGAAATGGGAATAGAAATGGTGTTTGCACTTGCAAGTTCAGTCACTAAAGGCTGAGATAAACCTCAGTGCTAACAGTGCCCTGCGGGGACATCTAAGAGTGAAAGATTTGTGTAAACATGACATTTTTCCTGAACAATTTTAACAAGGTTCTTTACTTTTATCAGGGGCTTTGTAGATGAATCCATAAGTCTAACCTTCATACTTCCCACACCAGAAAAAGGGATAACAGATGTGAGCCTCTGATCTCACCTCTCCTTCAGGCAAGCATCTGTTTTGTGACGTTAATGTACTGACCGTGCTGGCTCTGTTTGAACCTGTAGGTACGAAGCACAAGACGATGCTCGAGGCCAGGACCGGCGTGGGCTCCATCAAGTCTTTCCCTCGGCCGGGAGTCAAAAGCAAACTGGCTCCAGTCGTCAAGTCATTAACGGGCCTGCAGAACAAAACGTTTCACTGTGAGACGTGTGATGTGCATGTCAACTCAGAGACTCAGCTAAAACAGGTGAGAGGGACAAACAACAACATTGAAATGCTCAACCAATTCTTTCCTGCACACAAAGCATTTTTTAACTGAAGCTTTTATAAATAAATTCAAGCAAAAGGGAGATTAATCGATGAAAGGACATAGACAGGAATTGGACTGGAATACAATCAAACTACTAATTACATTGTAATGGATTAACTTGGGTTATAGAGACACAAAAATAATATTTCACTGCATTTTCTCATTATCAGATATAACAAATGTGTTGCCTTTGAACAACTAGATAACAATAAGGGAAATAAGCTAATTTTGCATTATTTCCATTAAACTAGATGCATGGTAATAACCTCTTACTTATCTGTCATATTGAAAATGACTATGTCTGGCAAAAATATATTTCAGCCCATTACCCACATTGTCACAGTAAAATGAACCGATTGCAGACAATGTCATAATAAGCATCAGGACCTGAAACCAAAGCAACTTAATGTAATTCAGTTATCATTCATTGCTTTGCTTATACACTGTGACATGATGAGTAAAGAGAATATATGTATACACCCTTGAGTTTAATATGAACTCAACCAAATTAGAGCAGTGGTTTACAGGAAAGGAGAGGAATGATATGTAATGTAAATCTCAAGATGAAATAATACAGGGGTACATGATAGTAACTTTCCTCTTTTGATGCACCAACATTTCTTACTACTTAGCCTCAATGTGTCAGCAAGCACCCAGTTTACCGAGTGCATACATCCTTAATTGCACAAATAGTTTGCTGTTCATCTGTGAAAACCTTCTTATTAAGACTAATTTACTTCAGTGTCAGATTAAGCTTTTTGTTGCATTAAAAAAAAAAAAAAGCTGGGATACAAAGACTCACTGCCACTCGTGATAATATTTCCTTTCATCCTGCTGCGCCGCTGTCACAGCTAAGATTTCCCTGTCTTTTGCAAAAACTCTTAAGAAATCTGGCAAAGCAAACATAACCAATAAATGAGGCCTCTCTATTATAAATAGACTTAACTGAGTCAAGTTTCTGCTAATCCCTTTCCTCTAATAAGAAAAATATTTTCTAGTTTACAATATGCTCAGCAAAATTAGGTTACCCTTGAAGGATGACATGAACGTATCTCTTAGTGATGTTTTTGAGGCCTGGCTGAAAACTCTTCCTGGGTTTGTGTATCCTGGTTTTTGCTTTGGGGCACCCCGCAAATGTTCTTTCCTTGCAGCTGCTGATCATTCTGTCACAGAGGGAGTTTTATCTACAATACTAGAAAACGACTCGGTTTTGTCTGAGCTAACCTTGAGCTCCCTTACTGAAAATAGAGAGGCTTTGTATGCATTTTTCATGGAGGGGCTTTTTCATGGAGTACTTTTAAGACAGCAGTGATTCTCTGTGAAAAGAATCCAGCATGACAAATCTCCGTTAGAGCTTGAAACCAGAGGAACATTGCAATTTTTAAATCCACTGCAAGGACTTGTGACATTTAGACGCAGCCAGAGATCTACCTTTTACTGTCAACATTTATCCATTTTGAATTATTTATTGGCTTGATGTTACAGAGGATTTCTGTGTTCCAGCCTCTTGTATTTTACCTGGTTATTCACATCCACTTTTCTCTCTGGTCTTTAAATATCAGAAAAGCTTCATATCTCTTGTGTATGACAAAATGTATTAAACATGAGCATATGTATCTGTCATATGCTAAAGAGCGGGAGAAGATGGATGGATGGATGGCTAAATGCTTTCTGCACTGTAATTTGCAGTGCCATAACTGCAGTAATTTTCACCATGGGGGGTTTCCATCGCAATGAAACCTTTAGAGCTGTAATACTTTACGGCCTTGAGACAGAAGGTGTATTTTTAGTTTTGCCCCCACCCCCCTCCTCTCTGGGTTCCCACCTCAACGTATGATAAGCTATCTGCCCCATTGGCATCCACCCTGAGGCTGAGGTAACAGGCAACTGTAAAGCATCACAGCACCTCTGTAATAAAAAGATAATGAGGATTTTCACAGTTTCTCTTTGGAAAATCCAGAGAAAGATGCCACATCTAAAGTGGTGTTTCAGCATTGCCATGGAACAGGGAACTTTCCTTAATTATAATGAAGTCAGATGTACTTTTACACTCAGGTAAATGCAGACTTTAGGCATGAATATAGAGAGAGCTAGACACAGAAACCAATTTGTTGAACTGTTCTATTCTGTTTATACATTCATTCATTGTTATTGCTGCTTTAACCACAATAGACTGACATCCTGAACCCTACCTGTCTATTGTCACCTGTCTGCAACATTCAAAACAAAAATGTCTGTCTCCTTTTCAGCACATCAGCAGCCGGCGTCATAAAGACAGAGCAGCAGGTAAACCAGCCAAACCGAAATACAGCCCGTACAGCAAACCGCAAGGACAGACGAACCAGCCGGTGAGTCACTGCACGCTTTAATCATGTTATCAGAACAATAACAATGACTCAGTTCTAAGAGCCTCTTTGGAGACAGACAAATCAACCCATGACAAACAGCTATTGTTTGATATTTGAGTTCAGTGTCATTCTCTTGTTCTAGTCACTCATAGGTCTGCGCCCATCAGAGGTCGCGTTAACCGAATATATTCCGTCTATGACGGATTTCTTTTAACAATGACGGAAAAATCTGAAAACAGTCCGTCATTTTGACGGATTAGAACAAACTCAGAACAGCGCCAAAGTTTCCCAGCAGCAGGGCTCCGGTGTTATGTCTTGTTATGGATGGCCGCCAAAAAGGAAATGATATTGTTTCCAGACCTAACTTTGCTGTACAAATCATTGAAATGTCTGGGAGTTTATGCTTTACGTTGTGGCGCGCTCCCGCGAGGTGCAGTGGGCATGCATAACACCGGCGCTAACAGTTCCCCCCCCCCCCCGTTGACAGTTCACGAGCGTGCTCTCCCCCCAGTCAGTTGTGTACAGATCGACGGGTAATAATGGATTTTGACGGAAATGTTACGATCCTGTCCGTCAAAATGACGGGCAGCGAAAAAGTGTAGCGCAACCTCTGGCGCCCATACCGATACGTACTCCTCATTTTTGCTTTGTTTTAATAGGAGAAAACTTTGGAAAGAACTGCATGCAGAATGTTGGCTGTTTAATGTTTCTCTTTATCAGCTAAAAGTCCTGCACGGCTCCTCTAAAGTTTCTGTTCTTTGATAAGCATTCAATTTGCTTGACGTCAGCTAATTCAATAACATGTCAACTTTCATAAACGGTTCACCTGTTACCTGTTATTAAAGTTCACTGGCAGAACACAGTGGGATTTAATTTGAAAACTTCATATTTTATTGACAAAATTGGCATGAATCAAGGCTCCTCTGAGCCAGCACGCTGGAGGTGGAATGCAGACTTGGGTCGAATACTATTTATAAGTAATTGTAAATGTCAGTTTTGACTATTTTTGAGTAGCTCAGCATGTGGTCTTCTGCATCAAGACCAAATTCATTTCAGGCAAGTTTTCAAACCACAGAATAAGAGAAGTGAACTGAAAGGACTTTCTTAATGTTTTACTGAGTTAAACTTTCTGGTACTCACTGTCCTGTGCCACTGAACCCCGGCAGTCTCACACTCCAGGAGGATTGAATGCCACATGACGAGGATTGGTAGGATGCATGAAGGAGTCGTGTGGATTAAACGTGGGAAAGATAAAGGAGCGCCTGACTTTCCATCTTACAGAAGCTCCCAGAAGAAGGCATTAATCACACCCACTGTTTGCCGAGTCAATGCGTGGGGGTTACCAGTGTGGGGGAAATGACTTTTTCTGAAACCCATCATTGACTGAGTTAACGGAGAGAAGCTTCTTTGATGAGTGGAGAGCAAAGAATGCCTCCCATAGGGTTACGATGCCTGAGTCAGTGATTGATAACCCATGACAGCGGCTGCCATCGCGGTGCTGTGAGACCGTAGATTTTCCATTACTGATACAGAAGATTAAGCCAGATAACTTTGATGACCTTTTCACCCTATTAGGCTGGTTCTGGAGGTTGAATGCTTTTTTCCCAGTTGTCCTTTTGTGGATTCTTGCATTCCTTCTTCCTTATTCTTTTTCAATGGACACTACTATGTATTTTGACTTTGAAATAGCAAAATTACGAAAATAAGCAGCATTTGTAAGAAAAAAAGAGGTCTGGAATTCCTTTTTTCCCCCTATTTTATCTCATGTCTGAAGTGCTGGAACATTAGTTAAGCGTTTGAAAATTAGATGTAAAGAGGTTAACAAGTCTATTGGCGATCCAAGCTTTTGTGCCTCAGAATATGTTGAACACTTGGAGCAATTAGCATCTGATTTCTGGCACCTGTTTGCTCCCCTGCCCCCCCCCCCCCTCTCTGTGTGCCTGCACACTGCACTTCAACAGCAATGTCCTCAGCCATAACATACCATCACTGTTGTTCATGTTTCTTCTAAGAAAACTAATGTTTGTGACATCACCATGGTGTCTCTGTGGAACCAGGATTGTAACAGAGAAGTCTGGAAAACCCCGAAGACAAAAGAGATAAACAACATAATCAAAACCAGACTATCCCAGAGCACTATTGGCGCTTTTCCACTGCAGGGCCTCGCTCGGCTTAGTAGGATATGGCTAGGCCTCGTTAGGCCAGGTTCACTTTATGCTGCATTTCCATTACTGTTTAGGAACTGGGGTAGTAACTATAGTAACGCAGTGTAGGCGGAGCCGTGATGTCATCTTCAATGCGAAACACAAAACCAAAAAAAAAAAAGTTAAAGAAGTACAAACCACAGACTGTCTGTGTCATGGCGAATACAGTCGCTGGTTTATTTATGTCTGTATAGGCCGTTGTTGTGAGTGTGGACGGAGCATATACAACGTTAGCTTAGCCAATCTCCATTCAGACACACATTTTAAAAGGTTTTTCGCCTGCCGTCTTGTCTGCAGACTTGTCAAAGCATTAATTTGTACTAAACGTTATCAGTATGTTGTTACTTCGGCATCATTTTGAAACGTGTATTACAATTACATCACGGTAAAATATGTTCATTTTGTTGTAGTTGCCAGTGATTCTCTCACTAGTTTAGCATACTCAGCCCGGTTGTTGGCCCGGAAAGAACCTCGATTTTGGAGAGCCAGAAAAACTGTGAAAAAGTACCCGCTAGCCGGAACTACGCCTAGTGGAAACGCAACCAAAAATGGGCCGGGCACACGCTTAAACCGCGCTCCGCGCTGTAGTGGAAATGCGCCATTAGTGAGGTATTCAAAAATGTTTTGTCCAACCAACAGTACAAAAACCACAATATTTAATTAACATGGGGATCCTGGAAATAGGAATTGTTTTGCATTGTCCCTGAATAAGGGACTCCAGTTATTACTTGATTATCAAGATAACAGTTTATTCATTTCCTGCTTATACAGTTTAGATTAATTGGCAAATGATTTTGTATGGAAATGAAATGGAAATGCAAGATTGAAAACAAATCCCCTTTAATTTTGTTAACCCACATGTTCACAGGACCACACACATACAGTATGTAGTCCCTGCATTGAAACCATCCTAGTATTAGGAAGGCAGCTATAGCACCTGGGAAGCAGTGTGGGGTCAGGGTGACTTGCTCAAGGGCACCTCTACAGTACACAGACTCCATTCAAGCCACTTCTTTTAGTAGGCTAGTGTGCTTGTTATTGAACCAGTAATTTGGTAAGAACCAAATTGCGTCTCCAAATATCGAAAAATATAATGTTTAGATGACATTTACCATTTGCTGACTTTTGCTATAATCTGTAATGGTGAAAGTATTTCTATTATAATAGTTAATTTTAGCAGAATATGCAATGTTAATATAGATCTGGCCTTTTTGTTTACATTATTATTACTTTTATTTTTATTTTATTGAAGACAGTTAGAAAAGACATGTGGTACAAGTTACAAATGTTCAACAGTTCAAAGCTACTAGTGTTCAGCTTAGTCTCTATTATTGTACATCAATTGACCAGCCATACATAGATCTTACTTGAAGGCGTACAATATTTAAACCACAATTATAACCAAAACAGACCATGTAGCCATAATTGTGCACAACCTGTGTACACATAGACTGTACTGACTGTATCTTGTCTCCCTCTGCAAGGTGAAGCTGTCCCTGGGGAAGGAGCGCCTGTGTCCTCTGAACACACAGATCATACCGGCTCACCTAGCGGCAGTGGCGGCCGCCATCAGCAACTCTTTCACGCACCGCACTAATCACATTACTAACCACGCCTCGACCCCTAACCTCTTCCAGACTCAGACCCTCCCCGCTGCACTGCTCCGCCCGGCCCCTGGTCCTGTCAGGACCTCCCACCCACAACTCCTCTTTGCCCCTTATTGACCTGTTTGACCCGGGGGGGGGGGGGGGATCTGCACCACCTCCTGTTAAGGACCAAAACATGTGCTACGCCAGGACCAGGCCAAGGAGTCGTGTCAGCATCTGCACTCCTTCTATGCATCCGGAAAAAAAAAATCCCACCTCTCCTCACATGGATTATCCCACATTTAAAGCTAACCAGGCGAAGCAATGGGCGCTCTCATGATGGATTAATTTCTCTGATCCCACTGAAGAGACCTGGGCTACAATATACATGCTTTCTGTGCCAACCTGCAACCCACGGATCACACCCGGACCCCTTACCTGGTTCTACATTGTACCGCAATAATGTATAAGACTAACCCCGTGAACTATGCAGTGTCTTTAGTTCATGAAGCAAGGCACAGTTTGAGCTAAAAATAGGGAAGGGATATGCTTTTTTTTAAAGATACAGTGTGGCACTAAGATCATGCTTTAGTGGAGGATTACTGTCGCTCGTAATTTAAAAGGCTGTAACTGATAAAAGAGCGAGTAAGGCCCTCCTCAGTTCCTGTATGCACTTTAAGCCCCTCCTCTGTTGATGTCTACATTAGATGGCTAGACTGTGTTAGATTGTTAGAGTATTTGTCGTGATGTGTGTTTTTGTATCTGTATATGTGTATGTGTGTACAAGTGCGTGCTCCTGCATGTGTGCTTGTCCATGTGAATAAGTATGTGTGTAATTGAATGTGTCTGAGCGTGTGTGTGTGTGTGTGTGTGTGTGTGTGTGTGTGTGTGTGTGTGTGTGTGTGTGTGTGTGTGTGTGTGTGTGTGTGTGTGTGTGTGTGTGTGCTTCTCATCTGCCATAAGCCATTCTAGTTGATATCCAGGACACATTGGGCCTCATTCATAAACATTGCAAACTCACAAAGCTGTGCACAAACCGTGCAATATTTATTTATTTTTTACTTTGTGTAATGTAATGTAACTGTTTTACTTTTCATTGCTTTGTATAGTTAGCCTCTAAGGATCAGCTTTCCTCAGCAATTTCTAGTGCAAAAACAAATTTGAATTAATACCATTCGCATTGTGTTAAAGGTGGGGTAGGTACGTTTCAGAAACCGGCTCGAGATACACTTTTTGTTATATTACATGGAATGCTCTTAACATCCCGATAGCAATGAATATCTTAAGTGCTTTGACAACAAATCCATATTAAAATTTCATCTGTAGAAGCCGTAATACTGTAAAAAGTACAACCAATTGGATGGCCTACCTGCCTGTCAGCCTTCCATCGGGGCACAAACTTATCTCGTGCCCTCATTGGTCATGTGTGCGTTCCTGTGTGTTGGAGGAGGGGCTCTATAAGGAAGTGGCAGATTTTCTCCAGTTGTGTATTTTCAAATTCTAGCGATCTCGAGCCGGTTTCTCAAACTTACCTACCCCACCTTTAAATACAAAAATGACCAATGTGCATGTGTCATGAATCCGTCTATAATTTGCCACACTTTTTTGTGTGCAAAGTTTCTATGCTCATATTGGTGAATGAGGCCCATTGTCACTGACCATGTCTCGGGCCAGAGGGACCACAAAGGCTTGTGTATAGTAACTGTCGGTGTGTAAAAGGTGAATAATTTCAAATAAAAAGAGTCCTTATTTGTTAATGCTGTGGATTCTGTGTAGTTTTAATTCAAATATATTGGGGTAGAAAAATATATATACATACAAATACTGTAAGGGTAATCTATCAACTGAAGAATATTAACTTTGTTGCATCAAGGAGTGCACATAAAGCAACATTTATCAGAGAATGTGCCACTCAGATGCGCATACACACACAGAGTACTACATTACAATTCAGAATATGTACTTCAAATTCGTAACTCAACTCCATTTTAACTACTAACAAAATGTGTTTTTGAAGGATATGCATTATTTTTGTTTGTATCGCAGTGTTTGTTTTACAAAGGCTTATCCGTAATTCTGATGTAAATATTTCTGTTGGATTCTATTAAATTATTTATTATTATTATTCATTGTAATAATGTATTTAACTAGAATGAGCAAGCAGAGCAGACGTGTCCATTCATATTTGAATAACTGAATGACAGATGATCTATGGAATAATAACACGCTTGATTGTTTACTGCATTTATGAATTTTACTTGAGGAGACTGACACTTAACAGCATAACATTTAGGCAAGAAAATACACATCTGTAACAAACAGGTGTACATTTTACATTTAGGGACTATTTTCATTTGTGGATGAATCCACATTAGGGGTTCTATTGAATACTTACAGCAGCAGGACAGTGTATTGAGACAAATTCAACTTCAGTGTAAAGCAAGGCAAGTTTATTTATATAGCACCTTTCAACACAAGGCAATTCAAAGTGCTTTTAAAAAATGAAAGATATTAAGAAAATGGCATTTAAAAACAGTCATTAAAAAGCAAAGATAAGAAAATAAACAATATAAGAAAAAAATACATGGATAAAAGTTACAGTGCAGTTTAAGTTCTCATTCATAACACTCCGTTCGATGTCTCACTATGGGATGCGCCTCATCGCGGAGCAAACAGAAGCATCAATCTCATTACGCCAATCCTGATTGGCTGGTGATCTTGACGTCAACGTCAGGGGAAATCACCCCCTATAAGTAGCCTGCGCCACGACGCATGCGTCATTCAAACACCTCTTCTCGCTTCAGAGCACATCTCTAATGGTAGCCGGGCTAGCTTAACAGTCCACAGACTGAACCAAAAGCTAATTTCGGTCGACGGGCGTTAGCCGGCTACCCTATTCTGCCTCGCAGAAGAGTATAGTACTAACACACCAGTTAGTATTATAATCAACCTCGCCGTTCTTCCTCTGGAATTAAGGTAAGGTTTTGATTCTCAAGCTAACACACCCGTTGCCAGCTTGTGTTTTTTCCCTCACTGCCGACACCACGTTAGCGAGGACGTTTTTTCTTTTCTCTTCTCACGGAGGAGAAAAGGATTAAAAGAATATTACCACACCAGGTAATATTCTTTGAGGAAAAAGACCCACACTGTCCTTTTTTTCTCCGGATTAAAGACAGATTGGTAACACCTTTTTTCTCGACGTACCTGTTAAGAGCGGGTCCTCTCCACGCCTCGCGGCGAACGAGATGGACGCCTCTCCCCCTCACACCAGAGGAGTCAGGAACTCGGAGGCTCGGCTCTGCGGCTGCGGGTTGAAAGTGTCAGGCACAGACTCACACCAGATCTGTTCGTCCTGCCTCGGGCTGGAACACGCCCAGGAGGCCATTGACAACCCTGGCTCGTGCGGGCATTGTGCCCGCTTCACTATGAAGAGCCTCCGCCGAAGGTTAGCACAACAAGCTAGCCTGTCGGGACAGGACCCCCTCATGTCCACTGGTTTGCCGTCTGGCAATCAAGACACGGGGGCGTCCGCCGCAGAGATGGAGCCCCTCACTGGGTCGGTCTGGGGCTCATCGACAGCGGCAACCGCAGAACCGGAATCCCGCGCCATATCAGGCCGAGACCAGGTGGCGGCAAGAGACGCGGGAACGGGCCCCACGCTTTACCAAGCTGGGGCTCCCGGCTGGACCTCACCATGGTTTCACCCGCGGAAGATGTCCTAGAGTTAGACTACATGGAGGACGAAGAGGATACCTCTGAGTTCCTCCTGTCTGACTCGGATGAACAGTCCTCTACCCAAGCTGCCTCGAACTCTGCTCGGTTTAAAACACCGAAGACGCAGAGGTCGCAGCCCACCCCGAGTCCCCAGCCCAGGCTGGAGACAAGGGCAAGTTGGCCGAGAAAATCTCCGGTTCCAGCTGCAGCTCAGGCTCAGCCAACCCAGAATTTCGGCCAGCAGTCGAGGAAGAAGAAGCGAGCGGCGTGACAGCCCCTCCTTCTCCCCTCCGTGAATGTGTTCCCGCCGCCTCGAGAGATGCCTAAACACCATCCTCAAGTCCGCACAAACACATGTCACACATTGATTAATTCCTCTGTCATAAAACATTTGCCGCTTTCGCATCCAGGCTTCAGGCCGAGGGCGCAGCTCAAAAAAATTAAAAGGAAATCAATAAAACCAATAAGCAGCCCGCCAATTTTCTCCCCTTTTGAGAGCAGCTACGGTATCTCTCAAAAGGCGGATTATTGACGGGTCTGTGAAGGCACCACCGCCACGCGCAGTGCCGGCTGGAGCTGTAAAGGCACCACCGTCACGCGCATGCGCAGTGCCGGCTGGAGCCATAAGCGTGACATCTCAGCTGGCTCTAAGGGAGCATACAGCAGGAGATACTCACGACACCCAAGCTGCCTCGAACTCTGCTCGGTTTAAAACACCGAAGACGCAGAGGTCGCAGCCCACCCCGAGTCCCCAGCCCAGGCTGGAGACAAGGGCAAGTTGGCCGAGAAAATCTCCGGTTCCGGCTGCAGCTCAGGCTCAGCCAACCCAGAATTTCGGCCAGCAGTCGAGGAAGAAGAAGCGAGCGGCCTGACAGCCCCTCCTTCTCCCCTCTGTGACAGAGCTGGAAGTTCTTTCCCCGGCTCTAAACGTGTCCCCGCTGCCTCGAGAGATGCCTCAACGTCATCCTCAAGTCCGCATAAAACACATGTCACATCTTTCTTGTTTAAATAAACCATTTTCCGCTAACGCATCCAGGCTTCGGCCAAGGGCGCAGCTCAAAAAAATGAAAAGAAAAACAATAAACAGTCCGTTAACTATAAATCCCCTTCTGAGAGCAGCTACGGCCTCTCTCAAAAGGTGGATAATAAACGGGTCTGTGAAGGCACCACCGCCACGCGCATGCGCAGTGCCGGTTGGGGCTTTAAGGGCTCTACCGTCACGCGCATGCGCAGTGCCGGCTGGGGTCGTGAAGGCTCCACCGTCACGCGCATGCACAATGCCGGCTAGAGCTGTAAAGGACAGCACGCCAATTCTTCCCCTTTGAGAGCAGCTACGGCATCTCTCAAGAGGCGGATTATTGACGGGTCCGTGAAGCCACCGCCACGCGCATGCGCAGTGCCGGCTGGGGTCGTGAAGGCTCCACCGTCTTGTCAGAATAAGTGAGGAATGAATTTAACTTCTGTTAGACAGCCATATGCCAGACATGTTTGCATACATTCACAGTAAATATGTATTCAGTATGATAGCTGTCTAACAGAAGTTAAATCTATTTCTCACTTATTCTGACAATGTACTTAACCCCAAATAAAAGAACCCAATAAAAAGAGTTGTTAAATAATAGTGAAGTCACGTTGTAATAACAATAACTCATATCTCTCGGTTTTTCTTTTTGAGCTTTGCTAAAAGCCACTGTGTCAAGTGTCCATCTTGGGTTGCCATCCGGACTTCCGGACCATCTCGCACATGCGCAGAACCGATCGGGTAGGGTGACGGATCGGGTAGTGACAGGCTCCACCGTCTCGCGCATGCGCAGTGCCGGCTAGAGCTGTGAAGGCACCTCCGTCACGCGCATGCGCAGTGCCGGCCGGAGCCGTAAACGTGACATCTCAGCTGGCTCTAAGGAGCATACAGCAGGAGATACTCACGACATCTGCCTGGGCTTCTCTAAACAGTTATACTTTATCTGTTTTCACAAACCCAGAGAGAGTCAACCCATATTCTGGAGAGAGAGGTTCTCTCTCTCCTAGAAAGAAGGGTTTTATCTATAATGCCCACCGAGCGGAGTCAGATTACGGGGAAAAATGTCCTCGTAAAGCACCCACTCAACATGGGCCTCATAATAAAACTAAACCTCGCGCGCCACGGCGTGCGGAGAGTTTTGGTTATTATGTAATGCGTAGTGGCACTACACCCGACTTTTCCAGTGCGGGACGCGCCTACGGGTGCTGTCCTTTCACGGAAGGTGGTCACCACGGACGCAGGTCAGACAGGCTGATAGGGGATTTACGAAGGTCGCCCGGTGAGAGGTCCCTAGAGCAGAGACCTCCAGCGGGCACACGTAAACTACCTGGAGCTTTTAGCGGTGTTCCTCACCCTAAAACGCTTCCTGCCTTCTCTCAGAGGACACCATGTCCTCGTGAGGACAGACAACACGATATCGTGTATGAACCGCCAGGGGAGGTTGCGTTGTCTTCAGTCACACACACTGGCACACAAACTTATCCCTTGGAGCGGCAGACGTCTCCTCTCTCTGAGAGCGACACAGGTACCGGGAGTTATGCACCTCGGGACAGAATTACTGTCCAGAGGTGCACCACTCTATGCAGACTGGACTCCTCATCCAAGGATCGGGAGTCCGCTGTGGGTGCGTTACGGCGGAGCCGCGTTAAGTCTGTTCGCAAGAGGAGAAAATGCTCAATGACAGCTGTTCTCTTTAATGCACGATTTAAACGCACTGTTAGGCGGGGACGCACTCGTACACGATTGACCTCCGGGTCCTCTGTACGCGTTCCCACCCCTGGCTCTGATACCCCCAACTCTGGCCAGAGTGAAGGAGCAACGCCACACACTTACTCTGATGTTTCCGCCCTAGCCCGTAATGTACGGGCTGGCGGAGATATATCAGCTGTTGTGCGGGCAGCCATGGCAGCCCCCACCACGCAGGGACAGATTGTCTCAGGCGGGGGGAGCGATCCTTTACCCACGCCCAGAGCGAGGGGCACTATGGCCCTGACCCGTGAGTGGTACAATCTGAATACAGTGGGACTCCCTCAGAAGGTGATAAACACTATTCAGAGTGCGAGAGCTTCCTCCACCAGGTCTCTTTACGACTGTAAGTGGAGGGTGTTTGAGGAGTGGTGCCTTCAAGAAGGACACATCTCTTTTCAATGTCCTGTCGGGGTGATTTTATCATTTCTACAGGACTTGATCGATAAACACAGAGCTTTCTCCACGATCAAGGTGTACCTGGCTGCTATTGCTGCATGCCATGTGGGCTTTGAGGGTAAGACGGCTAGCCAACATCCTTTGGTTTGCTGTTTTATGAAAGGGGCTCGCAGGCTCCTCCCTGTCTCCAGGTTGCTGGTGCCCTTATGGGACCTGGCAGTGGTTTTAAATGGGCTCAAAATGACCCCATTTGAACCCCTGGAAGGAGCTGACATGAAACATCTGTCACTCAAGACAGTGCTGTTACTGGCCCTCGCATCCGCCAAGCGGGTCAGCGATATCCATGCACTGTCTGTACATCCCTCATGCTCTCAGTTCGCCTCAGGGCAAACGAGAGTGTTGTTGAAACCCAACCCTGCCTTTACACCAAAGGTGGTTGGTTCGTGTACCCCAATTGACATTGAGGCATTTCCTCCGCAGCTGGTTTCCTCCGGGGAGCAGCAGCAGGATCTGTTGTGTCCAGTCCGGGCTTTACACACATATATGGACAGATCAAAAGAGCTTCGTCTTAATGACCAACTCTTCGTGTCCTGGGCTAAACCTCACAAGGGTAAGCCTGTTACTAAGCAACAGCTCTCCCACTGGATCGTGGAGGCGATTGCTTTGGCCTATACGAGTCAGAATCTGCAAGCACCTTCGGGTCTGCGGGCTCACTCGACTCGGGGCCTGGCTACATCCTGGGCTTTGTTCAAGGGTGTTTCCATCCAAGACATCTGTGCAGCGGCAAGCTGGTCTTCGCCGCTCACTGTTGTCTGCTATTACAGGCTGGACGTCTCCGCTCCAAGCGTGGCCCGAGCAGTGCTGGGCACCTTGTTGAGTCGGGACTCCACCTGTTAAATTCTGGTTGATCGGTGATCTTCGAGATAAGTTCGTCTGGCAATACGGGAGCTTCAATATCCCATAGTGAGACATCGAACGGAGTGTTATGAATGAGAACTATAGGTTACTTACGTAACCCCAGCACTCAGAGTAACATGAAGTGAGATGTCTCACCAGACGGCCCTCCTTGCTATGGTGAAGCGAGAAGAGGTGCTTATTTTGAATGACGCATGCGTCGTGGCGCAGGCTACTTATAGGGGGTGATTTCCCCTGACGTTGACGTCAAGATCACCAGCCAATCAGGATTGGCGTAATGAGATTGATGCTTCTGTTTGCTCCGCGATGAGGCGCATCCCATAGTGAGACATCTCACTTCATGTTACTCTCAGGACTGGGTTTACGTAAGTAACCTATAGATATGAATAGTTCAATTAAAAGCAGCGGCAAAAAGAAAAGTCTTTAGCCTGGATTTAAAAGTAGTCAGAGTTGCAGCGGAGAGCAGTGTATGTTAGTTGAAAGGAAGGAACACGTATCAGCCACAGTAAACACTGTGGCTCCCTTGGCTGTTCAACGGTTTTTTGACAATAGAAGTATTTTACACAGAGGAATAACATTCATAAAGCTTTGGTTACAAGAAAGAACACATCGTTGGTTTTGGAATTCTAATGGGAGTTGTTGACAATACTCCAATGCCTCTTTACTTTATTAGTAGGGCCCTTTCTCATTTCTCGAACTCTCCTCCTCGACTCCCCTCCTCGACTCCTATCCTCGATACTTAGTCCCGCCCACAGGAGATGCGAGCGGAGGAGCCGAGGAGGGGAACCGAGGAGAGAGGAGGGGAAGCAGCAGGCGGTTAGAGAAATGAGAACTCCTCTCCTCTGAGCGGTCATGTTAAAGAGACGTCCATTAATGATGACAGAAGGCACAGCAGCCCTCTGTCTGATGGACAGATGTGTTCATGATGACTTATATATTTACTTTGATTAATTCACAGTGCGGTATAATGAGACAATAACAGGCTACAGATGCGGACACGCACACACACATATATATGTATATATTTATATAAATATATACAATTTCAGAATCAAACAGAGCACTCATAATAACGTAACACTATCAGAGACTGAATATATCCCCCCCCTCTCCCCTCTGGTCGCTACAATGAGGGAAATAAATTACGGGCCAAAAGTTGTATTTACAAGTATTAAAAGTAAGCAGAGGACACCAAACCAACTGAGACCTGTCTGTCCGCTGCATCTATGCACACACTGTACCACACACACCTACACCACACACACACACACACACACACACACACACACACACACACACACACACACGCACATACAGCTCCTAAAACAGGCTACAGCCGTTGTGTATTTTATTGTGAAGCACTAAATGGTTTTAGAAAAATATCGACTCTTTGTAGATATCTACTAAACTACAGCAAATACAGAGAGTAATGTAGGCCTGTTATACTGAGTGATATATATTATACACACTGCTCTGCTTTCTGCACGGACCTCACAGCTGTTCTCACTGTAAACATCGCGTCGCGATGAAAGCAGTTAATAAAATAATATCCAGGGGATGCATGCAGAACTGTCATAGGCTGAGATAAGTCCGGCCGTGCGTCACGACTCTTTGAAACATCTATGTTGCCGGAAATGCATCCATGAAGGAGCCGTGGAGGACCCATCAGTGTATCCTCGGTTATAGCTCCTCCAGAGAGCCTCCTCGACGCTCGGTCCTCGGTCCTCGAAGTGCATTTAGAGAAATGAGATGTCCTTCAACATGGCGCGCTAAAATTCATTTCCGGGTCACTACCGGAGGACCGAGGAGTCGAGGAGTCGAGGAGGGGGATTTGATGAAATGAGAAAGGGCCAGGGTCTCTTGCATTGTTTTTCTGCATAGCAACATGGCAATCCTGTAAGTAATTATTTTCCATTGTGCACCACATTGATACATTGTGCACAAACAGATGAACAGAGTTAGCCCATCACCAGCCGATTGACGTAACCACGATAGTTACTGTACATGTTTCTGCAGTCAATTTCCTGTTTCTATCAAAATACATTTGACAAATAGGCTGTACACTGTGGTTACCATGCAGAGGTTTCATCAAAAAACATACATGTGGCACACAACCATCAGCGCATACATTTACAAAAGCATTCACATGCACTGATGCACACATCATAAATTAGTCTATGATGTCTGACATCTTAAGGCCCAGATGGCTTTTTTCCCCCCAGGAAATAACATCACTGACAAAGCACCTCTGAGCGCCTTAACTCTGACATTTTGGAGGGACCCCAATTTACCACAACACCATAACTCATACGGCACATATTAAACTCAGTTGTTGAGTCTGTGAACTTTTCCATGAACCCTGAAGCTTATTCATCCATCCCTCGTTTGCAGCACCTCCACCCCCGAACTCCCCGACGCATGAAAGATGGCCGTTCAGCCAGACGAGGGAGCTTCTTTCCACCGAAGGCTCGCTCTCCAAAAGCAATAGTGACTCTGTGGCCTCCATCTCGCTTCCATTTATTCTCACTGTAGCAATGATCACAAACATCTGTATGTTGGAGCCTCTCTATCTGCGGTTCAGGAGAGCTATCAAGAGAAAAACATTGCCTGACTTCATCGCTGTCAGCGGAAAAATGCTGTGAACAGCTGGGCGTTGAACTGAGCAAGCACAGGAATGAAGATTACGTGTGACTCAAAAAGGGGAAGAAAATGTAGTTCTTGGCTCCAGTTAATGTCAAGACTGATACTGAAATCAAGTTAACCTTAGCTGAACCATGTTTCAAGACAATGAATGTAAAAATGATGAAACACAGCGGGAAATAATTGTCAGTCAGCTACAGCTACTAAACAAAAACAAAAACAATAGGGAGCAATGTTTAGATTTACTTAACAATATAATATATCATTAAAAAATTACTACTTATCAAAATGAATGATCATTAAGCTGTGGAGGTGATTCTACTAACAATTGTAACAAATATAACAACAACAATAATAATAATAACAACAGTATTTTAGCATTTTCTTTTTTTTACTTGATGATAATCAATGTAATATTAAATGCATTATTAAAAATATAAAACTAGAAGAATAAAAATAGGAATACAATTTTGTTTGGGGATATACTTACTGTATATCTTGGAATTAGACCAATTCACAGTTTCTTAGATTTCTTAAATGAAAGAGTAATAATCTGGATCAAACACTTTCACAGAGAACGAACAAAATAGATAAACTAAGAAATAGATAAACAAAAAAATGGTAACTGTTCTTTGCAAATGCTGCTGAAGCATCCTTGTCAAGTCGACTGAAAATAATACCTTTTTGTTTTATTCAAACAATCACAACCCCTTACAGAACAAAGCTAACATGAACAGGATGTCTGAATGTTGATTTGAAATTAAATGGCAATTCAGTCTGATCATCGTACTGAGAGCATGACTGGAATTAATCTTTATAAAAATATGATTCTCACTTTTCAACTGCCAGCAATGCAGGCATGCATAATGAGTGTGCCAGTCAAGAGGTGCTGGTTTCCAAAAATTGCAAAGAGAGACAATAGAACGTCATTATTAAAACATGTTTTGTATCTTAAGAATCAGGAAAACTGAAATGGTGCAAAATATTATTTTGTATTTAATTCATTTTTAATGGGCAAAACCTGTATGTCATTACCATCGGGCCTGATGAAGCAGCACAGCTCGTTATGATCCTGAAATGGATTTCTTTCCCAGCGAATGCGTTGTCACGGAACTTGAGTCATAATTATGTGACATTTTCAGCTTGCGTGATCCAAAAAGTCCAGTCTTAGGTACATTTGACATTTACCTATGCACGGAGACATACCAAGAGCACAATGGAACAATGGAAAAAATGCATCCAATTATCTCCTTATTATCTGCTCGGCTATGACTGAATATCAACTACTGTACAATCAGTAAAAACATCAACCCAAAGTTATTTATGACTGTTATTGGAGGAATAGCAGTACTGAACTTACAAGCCCACAGTTACATTAAAGAGTATGTCGACATCTGTTTCCAAATACTGGCCAACACATGACCTTTAAAGATTGCAGTTGGATATCTACACCAAAAGAAAGTGAGTGAATTGTTAAAAAGAATTACAGCAATGTTAACACATTCAGTGTTATTGAAATCAATTATGAGACCATTACATCTTGCTCTATATACACATCCATATGGTCTTCATTTACCGCAAAACCCCTTGTTCATTTCACTGTACAGGAAGGTGATTTATAAGCAGTCTACCTGCTTGTGTTGGCCAAATTCCATCCAGACTCTTCATTTTATGCTCTCTGTCACTGTAACATAAAAGAAGTACATAGTTCTATCGAGTTGTTATTCATTTTTCATTACGAAACGGTTGAGAAAAGAAACCCCTAAAGGCCGCAGCACTCAGGCGGGATGTTGTAACTCGATAGGAGCTGCACTGACAATGCCCCCGGGACTCCTGGCAGGGCTGTGCAGGTCCAGACAGCCCGTGTCCATGTCCGTGTAAAAGCTTTGATTCAACATTATGATAAATGCCTCAATTAACATTCCAGTCCATTAAGGCTTTGACATGTTTACTCTTGCTCTTGGGCTCCAGCACCAAAAGATAAAGATGTAACGAGAGGGGAGGCTTGCAAAAAGTCACTGAAAGGTTTGCTCACCAGTAGCATTCTGAACACCCTGGCAGTTTTGTCAAGTGACTCACTGAAGCCCAAAATATGTAAGGGCGAAACATTAAGGACTACTTGAAAAAAAAAAAAACACACACACACACACACATTACAATGCATTTAGCTGACGCTTTTATTCAAAGTGACTTACAATAAGTGCAATAAACCATAAAGATTCAAACTAAGGACAACAAGAACCGTGCTGACATAATTGTACTTCAAACAAGCAATATCATTGTTAAGTGCAAAGTTTGTTTGCGATTATTAGCCAAGATACAGGCGAAACAGGTGGGTCTTCAGTTTGTAACGGAAGATATGTGGAGTCCGCTGTCCTGATAACGGTGGAAAGCTCTTTACACCATTGAGGAGCCAGGATAGCAAAAAGGCGTGACTTTGTTGAAGTGTACCTGGTTCCACTTCGCAGTGAGGGAGTCCAATCCAATCCAATCCACTTTATTTATATAGCACAGTTTAAAAACAGAGGGTTTGCCAAAGTGCTTCACAATGAACAACATAATAAAATATAATATTACACGAATAGATAAAAAAAGCATACATAAGAATAAATACAAGGCACATAAAGGCTATGGACAGACAGTGGAAGCATACAAATAGGTATGACATAGCTCAGACTGACTGGTAAGCGAGGGAAAATAGGTGGGTTTTTAGGCGGGAGTGGCAAGTCGATTGGCAGATGCAGGGCGACGTGCACGTGCTGGAGTGTATGGTTTGACCATGTCTTGGATGTAGGATGGACCAGATCCTTTTACAGCATGGCAGGCCAGTGCAAGTGTCTTGAAGTGGATTCTGGCAGCCACTGAAGGGAGCGAAGGAGTTGTGTAGTGTGGGAGAACTTGTAGAGGTCGGTTGGCACTTGCAAGCAGACCAGCCAGGAGGGAGTTACTGTAGTCAAGGGGTGAGATGACAGAGCCTCGACCACATAGTCGAAGCACTCACAAATCTGCCTATGCACACACACACATACAGCAGAATCATTGTTAATATATATACACTTAAAACAGTATATATATCTCCATATATATATATATATTGGGCAGCAGTTTGGTAGACATATTCATCCATTTTGAATATGACATAAACAGTCTTAATGTTGAACCCTAAATCAGATTATACATAAGAAGTTTGCCAATACTGGGCGATTGTTTTCAAAATGTTAAGTTATAAGTTCTATCTCAGCTTTGCTACTAGCTGATCATCGGCTGCAGATTGTTTGTTACTGCTATCCGGGGGGTGAAGAGAAAGAAGCTAAATGTTTTGTAGTTTCATTTAAAGAGCAACTTGAGACACTTTTAGTTTTAAACACGCCACCCTTTACAAATTCAAAAAATGCATTTGAACTCATACAAAGTCCACCCACACTCTAGGGGATTTCCAAACCACTACATAGCTGTTGAAGCCTCAAAATCACAAAAACAAAACAGTTAACACTTGGTTCCAGGACTGAAAATTGAAAACATAACATCTATAATATGCAGTAAACAACATGCGAGGCAGATGGTGACTTGAGCTGCAGTCAGGATTACCATACCGTCTTCATACTGATGCCTGTATATGACCCTCATAATCAAACAAGACTATCATTCAGGACACTATTTATTTATCGTTTTTCTTAATGCCTGTCACCACGTGTGATTTATGGCTGACTTCAACTAAACAAGTAATTTAATGCAGACCGTAAACTCCAATGCATTTTCACTGGAGAGTACGTCATCAGCCATTTATAAGAAAGCAGGATATTATTCTTCAGAGAAGTAATTTTTTATTTGAGTTCATTTTGTAGGTGTCACAAAACTAAGGCCAACAGGGTGGGTGGAGGGGGTCTGGAGGACGGGCTTGGGCTGACAGCGGAGGACCCGGAAGGGGTCTCAGGCGGACGGCCCAGGGGCAAGGCAGAGATTAAGGATGGGGTCTCGGGCAGATGGCCCGGGGAAGCAGAGTTCAAAAAGGGGAACTCGGGCGGACGGCCCGGGGGCAAGGCAGAGTTCAAGGAAGGGGTCTCGGGCGGGCGGCCCGGGGGCAAGGCAGAGTTAAAAAAGGGGGACTCTGGCGGACGGCCCGGGGGCAAGGCAGAGTTCAAAAAGGGGGACTCGGGCGGATGGCCCGGGGGCAAGGCAGAGTTCAGGGTGGGGCGAAGGCCAAACAGCTCCGGAGGCCGGGCAGGACCCGGTGTCAGCCGAACAGGAACCGGAGCCGGTGGGACAGGCTTCGGCAGGATCCCCCACGGAAGAGGACCAGGAGTTGGCAGCACCCCCGGCGAGACAGATGATGGCGGAGCCTCCAACGGAACTGGACAAGGGGTTGGCAGTACCCCTGGCAGGACAGGAGATGGCGGGGCCTCCAACTGGACTGGACATAGAGCTGGCAGGATCCCCAGCGGAACCTCAAAGGCACGGGACATAGAGTTGGAAGGACCCCAGATAGAAGAGTAGTCGGCGGGACCTCCAACGGAACAGGACAAGGGATTGGCAGGACCCCCGGCAGAAGAGTAGTCGGCGGGGCCTCCAACGGGACAGGACACAGGGTTGGCAGGACCCCCGGCAGGAGAGTAGTCGGCGGGGCCTCCAACGGCACAGGACATAGGATTGGCAGGACCCCCGGCAGAAGAGTAGTCGGCGGTGCCTCCAACAGCACAGGACATAGGGTTGGCAGGACCCCGGCAGAAGAGTAGTCGGCAGGACCCCCAACGGGACAGGACATAGGGTTGGCAGGACCCCCGGCAGGAGAGTAGTCGGCGGGGCCTCCAACGGCACATGAGTAGGGACTTGAGTGGGAACTCGTGAGGGAACTTGAACGGAGACTCGAGAGGTGACTTGCGAGGAATTTCGAGAGGGAATTTGAGAGGAGACTCGAGAGGGGAGTCGAGAGGTGACTTGAGAGGAGACTCGAGAGGAGACTCGAGAGGGGACTCGAGAGGGAAGTCGAGAGGGAAGTCGAGAGGGCTTGAGAGGGGACTCGAGAGGGGACTCGAGAAGGAACTGGAGAGGAGACTTGAGAGGGAACTGGAGAGCAGACTGGAGAGGGGACTCGAGAGGGAACTGGAGAGGAGACTGGAGAGGGGACTCGAGAGGAGACTGGAGAGGGGACTCGAGAGGGGACTCGAGAGGGGACTCGAGAGGGGACTCGAGAGGGGACTCGAGAGGGGACTCGGTTAGGGACTTGAGAGGGGACTTGTGTCGGTTGGTACACCGACAGGACACGGGGAGCTGGCGTCGGCTGGAGAGCCAACAAGAGACGAGGTGCTGGAGTCGGCCGGTACGCCGACAAGACTCGGGGAGCTGGTGTTGGCTGGGGAGCCAACAGGAGACGAGGTGCTGGAGTCGGCCGGTACGCCGACAGGACACGGGGAGCTGGCGTTGGCTGGAGAGCCAACAGGAGACGAGGTGCTGGAGTCGGCCGGTACGCCGACAGGACACGGGGAGCTGGCGTCGGCTGGTGAGCCAACAGGAGACGAGGTGCTGGAGTCGGCCGGTATGCCGACAGGACTCGGGGGATCTGGCGTCGGCCGATGAGTCAACAGGTAACGAGGAGCCGGAGTTGGGACCATGACTGCTGGGGCCGGTACTTGAGCCGGAACCATGGCTGGAACTGGGGCCAGAACCATGGCTGCTGGGCCCGGTACTTGAGCCGGAATCATGGCTGCATGGGCCGGTTCCGGAGCTGGAAACATGGCTGTACGATCCAGTTCTGGAGCCGGAAACATGGCTGTACGATCCGGAGCCGAAGCCTGGATCATGGCTGTATGGGCCGGTTTTGGAGCCGGAATTGAAGCCGGAACCATGGCTGCTGGGGCCAGAACTGGGTCTGGAACCGTGGCTGCTGGGGCCAGAACTGGGTCTGGAACCATGGCTGCTGGGGCCAGAACAGGGGCTGGAACCATGGCTGCTGGGGCCAGAACTGGGGCTGGAACCATGGCTGCTGGGGCCTGTACTGGAGCCCAAAGCATGGCCTCCGGGGCTAGGGCTGCTAGCCTGGACCTGCGACTCCTTCTCTTAAAGATGGGGTAGGTAAGTTTGAGAAACCGGCTCGAGATACACTTTTTGTTATATTCCATGGAATGCTCTTAACATCTCGATAGCAATGAATATCTTCAGTGCTTTGACAAAAAAATTCATAACAAAATGTCATCTGTGGAAGCCGTAATACTGTAAAAAGCACGACCAATTAGCCGGCCCGGCTAAAATAACTGGATGGCCTACCTGCCTGTCAGCCTTCCATCGGGGCACAAACTTTTCTCGTGCCCTCATTGGTCATGTGCGCGTTCGTGTGTGTTGGAGGAGGGGCTCTATAAGGAAGTGGCAGATTTTCTCCGGTTGTGTATTTTCAAATTCTAGCGATCTCAAGCCGGTTTCTCAAACTTACCTTCCCACCTTTAAGAGCCTTTTGGAGGCTCCGTGGACCTCCAAAAGCCAGACGAGTTCCAGAGAATGGCTCCTGGACAGGAGCAGGAACTGGGGAAGAAGCAGAGGCCGAGTCCAGACGGAACACACCGAGGCGTACGGCGCCAGGTTGGGAGTTGGGAGGCAGGGTGCTAGCATGCCTGGGGCTAGGAGGCCGGGAATCACACACCGAAAGGAAGTCCAAAATCCAGCCAGGTAAGAACTTCACTATACCCCTGGCTTCTCCATAGACATCTGGTGTGCCTCAGCCATAGCAGCCTCTCGCTGCTGAACCCTGACCGCTCCTACCCATCGATGAGCGCAGACAGACAAAGAAAAGGTAACATCCAATAGTTCCTGCTCAAACGGATCTGCTGGGCCCATATCTCAGGTCGGTTCGTAATGTTACGGTGTGTGCAGGAAGTAGGACCCAAATGCAGATTAGAGTGTCAAAAATAACTCCTTTATTTCAAGGCTAAACTATTCAAAAAGACAGAACAGAACACTCACCGAAGACCTAGTCAAAACACAAGATGAACCGACAAAGACAGACAGAAAAACCAGAACTTAAATACACACAAGACTAATCATACAAACAAGAAACAGGTGAGGAGGGAGGAGAAAACACAGGGACACTCAGGTGAACACAATCGGGTAAATTAGACACACCAGGGAAACTGACAGGGAACCACAGACAGATCTAAACAAGACAAAACACAACACAGACAGAAACACAAAGACAGATCTAGACAAGACACAACGCAGACAGAAAACCAAAAACAGATCTAGACAAGACAAAACACAACACAAGAGGCTTCTCAATACTCAAATGTCCCCTCCTCGACTCCTCGACTCCTCGGTCCTCCGGTAGTGACCCGGAAATGAATTTCGGCGTGCCATTTTGAAGGACGTCTCATTTCTCTAAATGCACACCGAGGACCGAGGATCGAGCGTCGAGGAGGCTCTCTGGAGGAGCTATAACCGAGGATACACTGATGGTTCCTCCACGGCTCCTCCGCGGTTGCATTTCCGGGAACGGTGGAGGCGTGACGCACGGCCGGACTTATCTCAGCCAATGACAGCTCTGCATGCATCCCCCGGATATTATTTTTAGAAACTGCTTTCATCGCAACGCGATGTTTACAGTGAGAACAGCTGTGAGGTCCTGCAGAAAGCAGAGCAGTGTGTAAAATATATATCACTCAGTATAACAGGCATACTCTCTTTATTTGCTTTAGTTTAGTAGATATCTATAAACAAAGAGGCGATATTTTTCTAAGACCATTTAGTGCTTCACATAATAAAATACACAACGGCTGTAGCCTGCATATGCTTTAGGAGCTGTAGAGTGTGTGTGTGTGTGTGTGTGTGTGTGTGTGTGTGTGTGTGTGTGTGTGTGTGTGTGTGTGTGTGTGTGTGTGTGTGTGTGTGTGTGTGTGTGTGTGTGTGTGTGTGTGTGGTACAGTGTGTAAGTGTGTGTGTGGTAGGCTACAGTGTGTATGTGCGTGTTGTACAGTGCGCAGATGCGGCGGACAGACAGGTCTCAGTTGGTTTGGTGTCCTTACTTTTAATACTTGCAAATACAACTTTTGGCCCGTAATTTCAATTCCCCTTTTCAGCGACCGGGGGGGGGGGGGCGGGGGGGTATATCCAGTCTCTGATTGTGTTACGTTATTATGAGAGTGCGCTCATACTTTAAATTGCATATATTTATATACATATATTTGTGTGTGTGTGTCCGCATCTGTAGCCTGTTATTGTCTCATTATACCGCACTCTCAATGAATTCAAAGTAAATATGTGGGGGAACAATGTTCAGCTGATCTAACAGAGATTATAAAATATGACGAAACACTCAACAGCTGATGCAGCTGTTGCCACTAATAATGAACGGACGTCGCTTTAATATGACCGCTCAGAGGAGAGGAGTTCTCATTTCTTTAAACGTCTGCTGCTTCCCCTCCTCTCTCCTCGGTTCCCCTCCTCGGTCCTCCGCTCGCATCTCCTGTGGGCGGGACTAAGTCTCGAGGAGGGGATCGAGGAGGGGAGTCGAGGAGGGGAAATTTAAGAATTGAGAAGCCTCTACAGACAGAAACAGGCAAGACGGGAGGTGAAGACCTTTCAAAATAAAACATGAAACAAAAGACAGAAAAAGACAAGACAAAATACAACACAGATAGATCTTGACAGGAATAAGTGGCCTTCAATTAATCCAAACTGAATGTATGCTCCATGTCTCCCTGTAATAGTTCTAACTATTCCAAGAAGCAAACATGATGTGATCCTCAGTGTGATTGGGTTTATTAACACACAGCTTGAGGAGTGTCAAACTGTCAGACGCTGGCTTGCATCTGGCTCTGAAAAACTCTGGCGCAGGACAGAACAGGTGTACATGAAAAGAATGAGCGCAATCCAAAACATTTCAAGGACTATTCTGACAGTTATGTTATCACAGTGCTCATGAATATAGACAGCATTGCCTTCTCCTGTTATTGTGACTCACACTAAGCAGCTGACACAAAAAATCACTCTCTCCGTCTAACTGTTCATCTTCCTTAGAATCTGATGGTGTTCGTAGTCCTCTAACCACATGTGGACAGCTAGTCACAAGCAATCGCTGTGTCTTCAAGACAAGTCCCAAAGCAAGACGGTTAAAGGTAGTTCAACATTGTGTCAAATAAATGCTGGAAAAAAGTTATTAAACCACCATTGACAGACCAACAGCACAACCCATTGAACAGATTAATAGATTGATAGAAAACTAATTGGCAGAGAAATTGTTAAATAACCCTTAGTTCAAGCCTTATTCATTCTGTTTATTTAACTTGTCATCGCCAACAAAACCTTTTTCTTGGACATCAATAACTAAACATTGCTAGCAAAACTTATATTACTGCATCAAAATAAAATCAAGCTTTTTTCAGAGGTTTTGGTCCTTCAAAAAACCTTAAGCTAGTGCTGTCGTGAAAAAACAATTCAAAAGTGCTTGCTGTCTTAAAGGTAATAGAGACTCAAATGATTATTAGTGAAGCATTCATCACTTCATGGACGCCTCAGTCAATGTACAGTATTTACTACTGCCAAGGTTATTTGGTGACCTTCCATTAGCATGCGTTACAGACTGACTTAACCTCTCCATAATCTCCTTGACAATATGACGGGCACAACAATTATTGAGCCATTCATTATTGTCTCGAGCAGATGTCACTCAAGTGAGACGGACACTTTGACCCTGATGAATAACACCGAGCTACAAACAGTGTGTCCGACCGTCCGGCCGTGAGCACTCGAGTGTGAACACAGGTGTGATACATTTCAAGGACGGGGAGCTAGTAAACGAAGAGCTTCTATGACAACGACTGACTCATATCAGCCTATATGATGGTGTAAATACTTACACTGCTCCATTTCACTTTAAGGAACCAAGCAAGAACACATTAATAGATTTAATGTGGGCTATATGGAGGGAAAGTATCTATAAAAGAGTTGGATATACTGGATGAAAGATGCACTGGTACTATGCAATGTGGTGGTGTCTGGAAGATCACAATCTCTTAATATAACCTTCCTGGAGCCCTTCAGAGTGAAAACTCAGCTTAGAGAGTGATTTTATCTTCTGCTCTGACTTATTGAGCTTATTTCAGTTAGATCAGTAGGTAGAGAGCTGCACTAAAGCTCTCCGAGTTCAGGCTTTTATTCCCTCTGGGGCCACCGACGCTCACTCTGTTTGCTCATTTATCATACTTGTGGAGTGATACATTTACTGTTTGATAATTCCAGGTGAAACTGTGTTCAGGCATGGTGAGGTATGGTGATATTCTCTATTTTTATTTACTAAAGAAATTCCAATATAAAACCTATATATTTTTTGCTATTTCTTATACACTTGAGGAATTTGTCTCATTGAATGAAAACTCTATGAGAGACAAATAAGACACAACACATTGCTCTGTCAAAGTAATAGTATTTGGTTAAAGGAATACTTCTTGCATGGACCAACAATTCATACAAACAAATATTGACGTTTGTAACTGAATTACCAAACACAGTATAAATCGATATAGTATTTTAAAGTGTAATTCATACTTAATACGTGCAAGCAGAACAATTTTCTGTACTGTTGCAGTTTAATAAAACGCATTGATTCAGATGATTCAGATTTCAATAACGTAGAGTGCATTGGGCTGGATAAGAGTCCCTGCCAGTAGGTGATGCCTTTTCAAATGTCAAAGGATACTATTTTAAAATAGCCTATCATAGCAAAGTGTTGTTTTAATATGTTATTTTTGTATGCACTGTAACACCATATGACCTGTATGCTGTCAAGAAGTGGTCCTCCGGAGAACTGGGTGGATTAGATAAACATCAGGCACATAGTGATAAACCACAGGAGCTTATGAGCCGGGGCTGCAGTGGTTTGTCACCGTGGTTACCCTTCTTCAGCCTGCAGGTCATACGTGGATCAAATGTCTTACAGTCTGCAGCTCAGGAGTTAAAAGTTTCCAGAAGTGTCCCTCTCCCCCGTTCATCACTGGAACACTGCACATCATAACATCACGAGGAACATAACGGAAATGTTTTCTGCCGGTTTAGTCATCCATCCTGTAATGAGGCTGTCACCGTGACAACATGATGTCCCAGGGTTACCTGTGACAGACAGGACAGGTGACACATGCCGCAGGCTATGGAGATCACAGCAGGCAACAGCCGTGACTTTCAGAAGGTCTAACCTTGTATTGTGCCTCAAATGCATGTAGGCAAACAGCACTTTGATGGTACCTGTCTGCTGGCATTTCAGCTCAGTGACAGCTAAATGTATAAAAGGTTGTACTATTTCATAAATTAGTAATCATTTCAAAAACATTTCCACATTTCTGTCTTGCTATTTTTTAAAATGACTGGGTAAATAATTCATCAGATGTGGCAGTTCTCCAAACATTCATATTTCTAAACACAAAGCAAAAGTTGTGTAGTGCCCAGCACAGGAAGTGATGCTTTTTATATCTTTGGCAGCACCAAGAGCACTTTTTTTGGAATACGTAATATGCAACCTGGGCTGCAGTCGAATAGTCCAAAGATCAGCTCCTAAGTTCTAACCCTATTGTCTATTCCTTGACCTCTGAGTGAAACGTCACGGGGTTAAGGGATAGTGGACAGGAGAATTCAAAAGGACTTAGGAGAAGAGACTGCGGTACTTTAGAGATTCCGAATGCACTTTCACTATCCGACGTGTTTATGATGCACCAGCGGACGTCATGAATGTGCGTCTGCTGCTGTGGGGGAACTATGGAAACTACAGTTTTCTATAGAGCGGACTACAACATGGATGTTTAATAAGAACGAGGGACTACTGTAAACTCATCTAGAGACTCTGCACCGTGCTCTGATGCTGCTGCTTTGCTTTATGAACGTGGACAACAGAGAAACATATTCTTCATGACCAAAGTTGGAATTGAAATAAAAAAGGAAAGTGAAACTTATGCTCGTCACCCTCTCTCCCTCCGGTCCACATTAATACCAATGATCCCAATACGTATGATTGTATGAACTAAAGATCTTAAAATCAATACAAATGTATTTATTATAAACGTTAGTCCTTAACATCTATCACTGTGTATATCACCATTCAAACATCTTTTAAAAGTTGAACAAACTCCACACAGCTCAGTAAAGACTGTGAAATGTTGACTTTATTTGATAATTTCAGTAAAAACTAACGTTCATATTTCTCTTTTTGATTATAATACTGATGAACGTTCAAAACAAAGCACTCCTGTCGGTTACGGCCCGTCCACACAGCGGCGTGCGTTGACGCTTCCCCATTCACTTTGAATGGGGTGACGTCACTTTTAGCCGAAATGCATCGTGGGAAGCGACGTGGAGCGTAGCTGGCGTGGCTCGCTGCAAAAGTTGAGCAATGTTCAACTTTTGACGCCTCGGCGAGGCGTCAGCCAATCGAATCATATGCCAGAACAAGCTCTAGCCAATCAAACCGCTGCTTGTGTGTCAGGGGCGGGAGATTCATGTGATTGGTTGTTGGTCGAGTTTCAGACACGCCCGCCGGCAAGCGTCAGCGCACGCCGCTGTGTGGACGGGCCGTTAGGGAGGTCCAGCGCCATATAGATAGAAGAGTTACGACAACGGAAGTCCAAAAACGGTTATCGTCACGTGGTTCATGTAGACGAGGATCGTTCCCCGGAAGTTCATGGCGGGCAATGTGAATGCATTGATAACAGGAGATAGAACTACGATTGTTGGTAATTATTAGTGAATAAAGGTTTTGATTTGCAATATTTATACAACAAATCGATATGTGTATGTATTTACATCAATATGTTTTAAAAAATAAAATCGAATTTGCTAATATTAAGTGATAATATTAGGATTAGTGTGAACAACTAGTTTACATGTTAGGCTAACAGTGCCTTGGTTAAAGAGCCTGTTGCTGTTTATTTATAGCTTTGAATTCTTTCAAACCAATATTATCTTCTTAAACTTGTATGGTAGTCAGGAGCATCACTTTCTAATGTTTATTGATACATTTAGAGGGAGGGGATCTAAAGTAATGCTTTAAAATTCAGATTGGATTCATTTCTACCATTTTCTTAAATTCATGGTAGTTTCAGTAATCCCATGGTAATTGAGGACACAAGTTATCTAAATGACTAATGTCATCTTTATGGCTTTCAGAAAGGACAGGAGACCGACAGGTGACTATCAAAGGACTAGCAGCAGCAGCAGCAGCATGATGATGATGATGTTAAATGTGTTGTTTTAGGAACATCCATTGCAAATACATGGAATTCAATAAACATTGAATAGCATATCATGCAGTTTGTCGGTGCCTTTTCCTCCGTGTTGTCCTGGTTTGCTGTGCTGCCTCCTAGTCGCCACCATGGTTTGCTGTGCTGCCTGGGGATGCTCTAATCGCTCAGAGAAAGGAGTACGAATATACGGCTTCCCCACTGACACAGAGCGGAGGAAAAAATGGCTGGCTCAAGTCAGCAGGAGCAATTTCACGACCAACAGCAACAAAATATGTGATGTAATTATATACAAATACTGCATTTGCACTTTTTCACAAAACGAAAACCACACCATTGGGAAAGCTTAATGTTTTGTTTAATACAAAAAAACAGGGAAAGGCTTGAAAAACACTGAGAGTTGAGACTCAGGGTGCAGGGTGAGGGTCTCAGTGCAGGTATTCAGGCTCCATTGAATCCCCCTCTGGTTCTTGTGCTGAAAGAGGGAGTAACAGACAGGAGAAAGGGTTATACACACACAGCACACCTATTTGATGGTAAATGCCTTGGGGAGATAAGGTGTTTACTTATATAAAACAGTAGTATTAAACTTACCTTGTGTTTTCACTCTCACTAAGGCCCTCTCCCTTTGCCATCAATCCAAAATCAGCTGAGCTGCAACATTATACAGACAGGTAATAATCAACAGAATCACAAGGACACAATATGGCTCTGCTAAAAACACTCACTCTTACACGCACCAAAGTTATATTTATCTAATATTTAACTCCCTCCACCCCCGCATACAATCCCGTTTAGAAGCCCCTCTTCTCTAATTCAACATGTTGGACGAAATGACATTAAGAGAACGGAATTTACAATTAAAAGGCTGTTCAACGTGTGTTGCTAACTTGCTTCGGTATGCTAGCTTAATCTGTTATCTGTAAACGTTCCCTAAATCTACTAATTTAGGGATAATCCACTGACATCCTTTAATACACATGTTCATTTGAATTAGATGTACTGATAATATCCGCAATATAAATCTTTAAACTTCTTCTTACCTTTAAAAGTCCGTCACGAACGGTGTATTATGCTGCAACTCCACAGCTCTGCCAGCCTTGGCGCTAACTTCCGGGGAACGATTGAGAGGCTCCACAATCCGCCATTGCTGTACAAAAGTGGTCCATTGGAGTGAACGGAGATGTCGTAACTCTTCTATTAAATGGCTCTGGGGAGGTCCAGTGGGTCCTAAGCTAAAGGAGGTTATAAAGGAAGTTTGAAGTTTGTTTTTAAAATCGACTTTATAGCTTGTAGTAACTCAGGGGAGGCTTCTTTTCTTTTATTTGTATTCATAATAATTTTAATTTTTCGTCAGAATGTAAAAATTACATTAGTTTCGAATTGTTGTTCTCAAAAAACAGTGCATTGTGTGTAATACAACTGTGATTTTTATTAAATTAGTTAGTTTTTAAGGAAGGCCAGAGCTTCAGCTGTGTCAAATAGATTGTTCTCTTTAGTTAACGTTATTTAAAAGATAATTATATTCCTATTTGATCATGTCCCCTTTGTTGTATTACGAGCGTCCATTCCCATTGGATAACGGAGGATTTTACACCCGGAAGTAAGTATTCTCCTTACTGTCGATTGATTTTACAGTGATATCTGAACTACTCATCAACTCAAAAACACCAAATTATCCTTGTTAATTACACAACATTGATTGGTTTAAATTGTGGACAATGCTTTTGTATTTTTCCCCTTCGATTTCGGAGAAACACATATTTTTTCGGAGTTTTTGGATGGCAGAAGACACTACACTACCCAGAATCCTCAGCTATCATTTGGGACTACACCATGTGCTTAGCTTGACAAACCCCGTGATCAGCCCTCAAGCTCTTTGATTGGTTGACCTCCAACTGCATTCCATAAATAAAAAAAAAAACGTTTCGTAAAAGATAAAATCATACTTTATTCAGCAGTGCTTGCTTTACTCTTTGAAAGTCATCACATGAATGCATTGTAATAAATGGTTTGGCTGCAATAAATATTACACATCTATCGTAGTTCTTTATTTATCTACAGAGATCGGGCATCAGAATAGACCGGAAACTATTCTTTTACCGTTCTGTTTTAATTTCACAATAAAGTTAGTAGTAATAAGGATGTGCAAAACAGACAAACTAATAAGTCTTTATTTAAACATTAAATAACAGATTAAGGTCTTTAAAGCTTTGGGGGTATCTATCTACAGATAAATATTAAGCCTGACAAAGTACTTAACGTCTAATATATTGCATGGCTTGTTTTGGAACTTGACAATCAACTTTCCTGCAATGTTAACTATGTTGAAGCACTTATTTTAACCGATATTATACATATTTATTATACTCTTATAAGATGTATGTAGATAGTATAAGAAATGTGCAGAATATGACAGTTTAGTGGTGGAGGTACACACATATTGATAGATGTCTTGTAATGCACTGTTGAGGAACCTGTGACCCAAGTTTTTCATTCATTGCATAACTACACTATTGTGTATATGATATGTCAATAAACCTTAGAAAATCTTGAAATCTTGAAAGGGATGTGCAAAATAGCAATTATATACAGTCTTTAATGAACGATTAGAGAATAAAGAATAATGAATATGCTTTATACGGATCTGCAGATAAATATTTAGTATTCTCAAGCACCAACTATCAAATATCTCTCTTGATTGTTGGCACTTGACAATCACCTTCACTGAATTTTACTCAGGTGTAACTAAAGTCTGATCTGGGTGATGAGTAGTGCAGATATCACTTACTTCAGGGTGTAAAATCCTCCGTTATCCAATGGGAATGGACACTCGTAATACAATAAAGGGGACATGATCAAATAGGAATATAATTATCTTTTAAATAACGTTAACTAAAGGGAACAATCTATTTGACACAGCTGAAGCTCTGGCCTTCCTTAAAAACTAATTCATTTAATAAAAATCAGGTAATATGTGGTAAGCGGAGTAAACAAACCAGAGCAATGATTCACTTAGAACCACAGTTGTCACAAAACTAGATGAAAACATGTCATAAAAATGGTCAACGCTTAATTTGATGACTGATGAGATGACACAGTATAAGTGGACCCACTTTTCTCCAGATTTATTTATTCTGTAAGTGATGTTTTATCAGTGCAGGAAACACTTGCACAAATTAGACACTTGTTGTTGCACTCAGCAGGTCATCTTCAGTGTCAATGATCCCAATATAGACATGTGCTTTGAAAGATTGATTTTGTTTCGAATGTAATGCTAAATCAAAATAAGCAAGAACTACACTGTGAAATATGAAGGTTATTTCCTAACTAATGCTGCATGCTAGTGTTAAAAGTGTTTAAAGGCTACTGTGAGAGGTTGATATTAATCCAGTGGGTCAACATTTTAAGTGCAATTCTGTCAGTTTTGTAAGAGATTGAAAGGGGGATGTTATAGTCTGGGCTATTTTCAAAACAGACTTTTTGTCTTACTGATTGTAATATTGTGGATACAGTGCACTGCTGCCCCCACGTGGCGACCAGGATGAAATGCAGTTACAAGTATTAAACCCTGAGAACTTGCACCCAAGATGAGATGCCAAGTATCTGGCTTAGTGTACAGCACAGAGCAGCAAACTAAGTTTCAATGGATGATTCCTTCTGCACTTTTTTTCTTGCGACAACAGGGCATGTTTGTTTTTTTCTTTGAGGGAAATAGTTTTTTTGAAGCTGTTGTTGGCCTGTGGAAAAATGTAATCATAAGAAATGACTCTGCAGATAGAGCCATAAGAAATGAATGCAACTGATTATTTAATGTTTAATGTTGTTTTTATAGGCAATAATTTAAGCTTTGCTAGTTCCAGGTTTAATATGTGCAATAAGTTCATTTCAATACGTTTTGCAGTAAACATTGAACCAGTCCGGCCCTCGACTAGTACCGATTTTTTTATTTTTAGGCCGAAATTAAATCCACCAAGGGCCTGATTTGGCCCCCGGGCCTTGAGTTTGATGCATGTGCTCTACATGAAGACTATCTAATGAGGTGACTGATCTATTACAACAAGGTTTTTTCCAGCATTGCTTGATCAGTGATGTATCAAATGTAATTATGTCTTCAGAAAAGGCCTCCAATTATATCGAAGGCTAAATGCCAAAAAGCTTCAAGTCTAAAAAAATCTGTACTTTTCTGCTCTAGCTGTGACCGACAGCCCTGAGTATTTATTTATCCTGTCGCAACCAAAGAAAGAGTCCAGTTAGAGTTATAAAACCTTTTTATATGTCAGAATGTTTCACACTTTGCATGTGAACACTTTCTTACACTTTGTTCAAAGGCTTAAGACCAAAATGTCAAACTAACCATTAAATATTTTGTTGCCACTTTATTCCTTGCTTTGGCAGGCTGCACGAAGTCACATGCTGCCAAGTTAAAAACTAGATTTTTGCCAGGAAAATTGTTCAAAGGCCGGCTAACAGCTGAATCTCGTCTAAAAGGTATGACATCTTCAAAAACCAAAGATGGACTCTACCAATATAGCTTTATATTCATAGTTATTGGCTAGTTCAGAGTCTGAGGAGTGAATATGTCCAACAAAATGGCAATGTTCGATCAGCTTCAACATTCAACAAACCAATAAGGTTATTTCTGTTTTTCCATGGCCTGTCTCCTCCTGTTGCTGATTGGCTGGAATAGTGTTGTGTCCAAGCCCCATTGATTGTTTCTAGGGCTGTATTAACACCCGATTTTTTTTAGCACACCCAAAGAACGGACAGCTAACGACATTGGGTGAACTTTTTAGAAGTGTGTTGGATTACACTCACTGACCTGAATGGGGTCTTTCAAATTGAGAGGGTTTATGCTGAACGACTTCATGACAGTTTAGTCATGGTGGGAGAAGCCTTTTCTTTGAAAGAATGTTGAGAAAATACATTTCCAGGGTTTGAGTGGTTGCACAGAGCTGGTCCGCCTTGACAGTGGGAAAGATCAGGGGTTAGATTCCCTACTGGAAAGATTGTAATCGGAAACTGTAGTCTATTAATAATAATAATAATAATAATAATAATAATAATGCATTACATTTTTTATTAGAGCGCTTTTACAGGTGCTCAAAGCGATAACATTTCTATTCATTTTATGTTTTAACTTCTCATCAAAGAGTTGTGATGTAACTCTTGGGAAAAAGTAAGATGGGCCGCCCTTCCAACAAAGCAGCATGAGACATGGTGACTCATTGGGTCCAACATTTGTTTTATGCTTCTCTGGTGACACAAGGCTCCACTGTGAAGGAGGCTAAATACCATCCAACTTGTGTAAAAGTTACGTAGTTTTTCTCTGTGGTTGTGAAGATGATTAAAGGGCACATTGTGGGAAAGAGTAACACATTACTTAAGCAATGTATACAAAAGCTTGTAAATGCCATGAATCACATCTATTCATCACGTTTATGATCTCTCTCTCTCTCAGAGACATTGATGGGTTTCAGAATGTCTGTTTTTTTTAGAATGGGCAGTGTGTACTTTTCAGAAAGTGTCCCTGTTCCTTAAAATAATCCACAAACTCAACATAAACTAATTTCAGGGATTAACGTCTTCTGACAGCCTGTAGGCTATGTTGTGTGGATTTTCCAAAAAGAGATCTTCCTGTTGATTTTTTAAAGATACTTTTTCAATGCTGTGGGTGAGCACCATATGCCCAATTAAATTCTCCATTTTATTTGTCTGTCGGCAAACATCTCCATGAGTGATGAGTCTGATAATGTTTTTTTAATGTTTGTGAACTGACCCTTCAATACACCGCAGTGTGTCTGTTCATGAGAGACATTATATTCAGCAGAAGTCTCCATGTTTGCAGTCAACCAAAGTAGCTTCTAAGTATGCTAACGGACAGAAGAAACACACGACCACATCGCTCAGAGTTTGGCCTGGAGTACTGCCGTTTATTGTAACTGCACATGCTCATTAGCATCACCACGTTTCAGGCACATTCTGATGATGTCATACACATGAACTCAAACATGACTTTGTTATTATACAAATATGCTCAACAAGGGACATGATCAAGGTTACCACGAGAAGAGGGTCACCATGAGTTTAATCGGTTATTGATCCCTGTGCCAAGTTCTCTTTCTATCTGCTGACTGTTGCCAACCGTGGTGTGTGGGCAGTGCTGGACGGAGAGGCTGATAATGAGGTTGTGAGGACGGTAATTGAAAGGAGCAGGAGGTCTTTCCTGCAGAGTTTTGAGTCTGTTCCAAACATGTGATCAGCCTGGTCGAGAGTTCAGAGGACTCATCTAGTGAGGCCTACTTTGAGGCTGTGGAGTGTGTGAAATGTCAGCAGGGAACCAAGACCAAGACCTGAGAGAGGAGGCAGATGGTGGAAATACACGAGAAACATTGGACCTGGACTGATAACAGGGCTTAAAGAAATGTGGTTAGAAGTAGTATTTCTGCAAAATAAATGCTTTTTATTATCGATTAATTGACAAACACTTGGACTCTACACTTAAACTTGTCCGGCAGTGGCTCACTCAGTAGGGGCTTGGACTGGGAGCGGTAGGGTTGCCGGTTCAAGTCCCCGACCAGACCTAAAATATGGAGTGTTGTGCTGCTACTTGGAGAGGTCCCAGTTCACCTCCTGCCCTGCCGTGGTGCCCTTGAGCAAGGCACCCCCTTCCCCCCTCACTCCCATTGCTCCCCGGGCGCTGTACAATAGCTACCCACTGCTCCTAGTACTAGACTCCTGGTACTAAGATGGGTTAAAAGAGAACACATTTCGCTTTGTGCTGTGTGCTCTGCATGTGTGACCATTAAAGAGGGGTTTCATCCCTCCCAATTCTTCTTCTTCTTCTTCTTCTTCTAAAGATCTGTTAACAACCATGGTGAGAGCTGTTACTCAATCGGTAAAGAGTAAGGCTGTAGAGTTTTAAGTAGTGGGTCTTTCCCAGACATGTCGGGTCTAAAAAAAAACACAACCGATTGCATAATGGGAGTTGGAGGATCTAGTATGTTTTCAAAAAAGGGGATTATTACAGTCTATTGATTATACACTATCAATAGGAGTAAATGTACCTCCAGTGCAAGAAGAACTGCCGCTCTTTTGCAGGACTGGGCAGGGAGTCCATGATGTAGATTTGTCGCGATTCCACTTTCGCGGCGACAAGGAACCAGTGTCCATGTCTGCACACTGGAAGGAAAATCCAAATGTTCTCCCCAAATCGCACCTATGCACTCAAACAAAATGTTTGTTAATAAGAGCATAAAAAGAACATTCAGGTCTGCATTTTCTTATAACCGTAAAATTATTTAATTTACATTTTTATATTCCCAGACGGTGTGCTTATACTTGTTCCAAAAGTTGACTATGGCACACTGAATAACATTCAGTTGCTTGCTGGATTTGTGTGCCAGGACTCCGAGATAGGCATGTATTATCTACATGTGATACAAAAATAAATCCTCATATACAATTTATTGCTATTTATTGTAACTTGGCTCTTGCTATCAGTCAAAGTATAACAGATACCAGCAAGCTCTATAATCTCATGCTGAAGACCACAAGTAATGGGGACAAATGTTGAATATTTTGAAATTAACCATTCAGTTACATTGCTTTACAATGAAAATGTTATATAAATGTTATTTGATTGCCATATTAAAACTAAGACACATTTTCTACTTGCATTATCATTGAGCCATGCTCCTGGTTGGAGAGACTTGAGATCATCTTCGTGCGGAGTGATTCCTCCAGCACTAAAGCCAGCAGAAGGGGAAAATATCTCTGTAGATTCAGTGGTCACAGGAAAGGAAGCAACGCGTCCACCTTTGGGGGGACACGTTGCTTCTTTTTCGTCTCTCTTTTTCACCCGGGTGCAAATAGACACTCCGTTAAAGGAAACAGTTTATCATTTAGATATTTACCAAATACCATGTGAAATTCTAAATCTGGTATCAATATCTGCAGCATCTTTACGTCCATGTTAGCATGATAGCTCCGTACTATGGGAGACCGGGCCTTCTGCTCGGCTGCTCCCAGCCTGTGGAATTCTCTCCCCGACCAAATGAGAGCACCACAGACCGTGGAGGCTTTTAAAAAAGGCCTCAAAACCCATCTCTTCAAAAGAGCCTTTGCCTAGACATTTTTATCACCCTTTTTATTTTTTTGTATTGCTTTTTTTTATTAATTCTACCGTGTTGTGTAATGTTTATTTATACTGTTCATGCTCACTACTTGTAGCACTTCGGGATTTGCATTCAAATATGAAGTGCTTTATAAATGGAACTCATTATTATTATGTAATACCACTGACATATATGGCAAAAAGGCATACAAGAGACCTGTTTATTGAATTTATTAAGTTGTATTCAGACACTCAAAACTGATCAGCCCATCACTAGTAATGCTGTTTTACATCATTAAAATTCATTAAGCTGTAAGAGAGACCACCAGGTTAATTATGCTACCTGCTTATAGCTGTAGGTTAGCAAGTCCAATACAGTCCATCATATAAAATCGAGGGGCAGTCATTAATTAAAACATGATCAACAATGTGCAATGCAAATGGAAGTTCCTTTCAAACATGACCATGAACCATTTCTGATAAAAGTAACAATACACCGGAGGGGGATTTTGTTAATAGCACTACATATACCTAAAAAGACCCCCACTGCTTAACATTTGACCATTTTTTGATATGGTCTAGGATGAAAATATAATAAAGAAAATAAACAAGCAGACCAATATTGAACTGTACAATTGTTCGGAATCTCTAGATCGTTTCCTTGTGAGCTCTGCAAGCTGTGCTAAAGGAGGAAGAAAACAACATTGCATCCTATAACAAAGTTATATATAAGTATATTCTTTTCACATACTTGTGACAATGGGTAGTAGTCCAATTTTATGTTTGTGTGCTGTCTGAACTCTACTTTAAAAACACCCCCTAAGATTGAGATCACCCCGTTTGATGCAGGTTTACTACTCACCTGGACAGAGACGGAGCAGAAAGAGATTATAACATATAACTAGTTGTATGTTCAAGTCTTTGCAACCATGGAAGTTCAACAGTCATCAAATTTCCTGTTGATTTTTCAATGTGAAAATCTAGCCTCTGTGATAGATGTGATGAACCCACAACATGAAAACATTTGTTAAATAGCAAGCCAAAAAAACATCCCGTCAAACCGGCCTCATGTTGGCATTAGGTGTTGGTTCCTGATGTTACTGAACTTTCCAAAGCTCTAGGTTTTCGACAACCCGACGACTTTTGTTATGATAACAACGACACAAACCCATATTGTTATACACATGGTTGTGCATAATAGGAAGCCAAATGTGGATCATCGCAGTTTTGGATAAATACTTTTATGTGTTTGTCCTCTTATGTAACCTTGATTTGAACAACAGTCCTTTCCTGGCACTGTCTCAATGCATTGATGCCTCATAACAGACAGAGAAGCCAGGCGTCTCGAGTTGGGAACAATTTGGTTTTCTTCTGATTGTGAGCATATAGGCAACATCATTCGCATCCAGTCAACCCTGTGAAATGACAAACGAGGCTACAGCTTCTCATCAGCAAATCACACTTCCACACAATCAGACGTTCAAAGGTTTCCCTCTCGCTCATCCTTCTAAATTGGGGTAAGTCTTCCAAATGAATAAAAGATACAAATGTGTTTAGGCGTTGTAGTGATACATGCATCCATTATACTGATATACACTTCTTAAAAAAAGTTTAAGAAAAAAAAAAAGAACATCAAGAAAAAAAAGAAAGGTATTAGAAATGCAGCTATACAGAGTCTTTTAGCTATTCCAGGGGAGTGAGATTGACAGTCAGGTCTGACGCCAGGAAGCCGAGGAGCCCGATGTCCAGTTAGGAGGGGGGGGGTATGTGGGAAGGATGAGCAGGAAGAGCCAGGTTAGTTACTGCAGCAGGAGCGGCTGGTGGGCTGAGCCGTCTCCGTCAGGTCCACTCCTCGGTTCCGCCCGCCGCTGGCGCCGGCCGCCTGAGGCTCGTTCTTGGGTAGCTTTTTCGCTGTAAGGACATAGCAACAACGTCAGTAATGACATCACCAAAGATGATCAGAAAACTACCTGTGATGACCGCAAAATTGTTTCTCAAAAGTAGCTTCACACTTAATCCTGTTGGTTGGTTAGTTAACTACAATAACATGCGTTTCACATTTTGGGTCATTACACATTCACATTGGGATGGTTCAAATTGATATTTAGTATGTTTCTGGGATGCCCAAATAAGATTGGCACCCTACTGAGTGCGGCTTTGAATACATACTTTTAATAACAGTCTGCAGTGTTCATTAAAGTTTTTCATTTGTTCAGACTGTTAGAAACCCTCACACAACTGTGACAATTCCATAATCTGAATGATGTCATAATCATGAGATGTTAATGAAGTTTAAGGCAACAAATGGCATCTTAAAATACAAAAATACAAACAATTCTGTTTTTTTTGGGGCTGAAACCATATATAAATAATTGAGCTGTAAATATGTGATAATGAATTATGGGCTTTTTTCTTTTTAGAAACAAACAAAATAAAAGGAACATCTTGATAAAGATGATTTTAAGGCACTGGCTTTTTAGATTACGCGATGCCACCAAACTCAATGTAGAAACAAACATAACTGTGATTTGTCCCCGTCTAAAATAAGAGTTAGGTGTCGTCAATTAAGAACAGACTGTGCTTTAGAAGAAGGCTAAGCAGGCAACATAAGAGGAAACACCTGTGTGCATGGATTGTGAAGGGCACTACTGCAACACTGTTTCTCAGCTCAAACTACTTTAACGACACTGTGAGCTGACAGGTCTCATTTTGCGGGAAATCTTTGTGGTTTCTTGTTGCTGAAAAAAACAGTGTTCTTCATATGCAAATTCTGCATTGGAGTTTAGGGGCTCAAGCACAGGGTACTTAAGACAAACTAAAGGGCCAGTTAAGCCTGCATCTGTTGTTCAAATGAGATGGCTCCACCTCATCCTTTATTTCAACAACAACAACAACAACCAGGAGGTTTTCAAAAAGATTGGTAGACCAGTTCATCTAAGTTAACATTATTAGAAATTACATTCAACACGCCAGAGTAAATATTTAACAATCATGAGCTTAATTGTAAATATGATACAGCCAGATACCTTCTATTTATCTTTGAACCTGTGAAATGGAGGCTAATAAATAAAGACTCCATGGAATTTTAACCTAGCCTCCAATATGCATAACTTGCTTTTTCATTGGTCCATTTCATGTGACAGTGATCCCTGAGGCACTAACAGTACGGCAAGTAATACAGAGTTCTGCTTAATATATATATATATATATATACAAATATATCTTATAATACCTGGTAAAAAATGTTTAGGATATGAAAACACTTACCGATGGCCATGAATATCTCATTGACGTTCATAGAGGTCTTTGCTGATGTTTCCATGAAAAGCAAGCTGTTATCATCTGCGTATGACTGTGCGTCCTATAAAGGGAAACCAACATTAAAAAGTCATTCATTAAGATAACCTTACAGTCTTTATGGTCGAAAAACTAAATGTGGAAGAAGCATGGTAGACAGGATTGGGCCGTCTTTCAAAATGTTTCATAAATAGGAATCTATCTGAATATTTTATGTTTCCCTCAACAGAAATATCTGTAAAGAAGTTATTGTTTCTGCATAAATTGTTAGTATAAATATTTAAAGAACACCAACCTGGAAGTCCAGTGCTCTCTTGTTTGCGAGATCAGCCTTGTTCCCAGCCAGAGCTATTACAATGTTTGGACTGGCTTGTCTCTGCAGCTCTTTAACCCAGTTCTTCGCCCGTACAAATGACTCCTGGCAAGCAAAACAGGGTTGTGGGGGGGGGGCACTCAGTTAGTGAAAATAACAATAAGACCCATGTGATGGAAGGAAGCGGACGGGAGGCTTCCCATTAATTCTGGCTGTGCTTCTGCTAATCTTTTGATCAATTGCTCAAGCTTTGGATGGAATATGAAATAAAAGAAAATGTCCTCTGGTAAAATAAAAGCAGAATTGTACACAACATGGGAAGAAGGATTATATACAGCTATGCAGAAGTTATGCAGAGCACAAAAGAAAATTAATTCAATGTACATTCCTGTATTCTGAGACCTGAAATTAAATGAGTCTTTGTTCAAAGTTTTGACTTTGATCACATACGGTAACCATTATTTCTGCAACTTGACAAGAAGTGTCAGAAGGTAATTAATACATTTCTGTGCTTTTGTTCTTTCATAAAAGTGAAGTTGAACAAAGTTGCTGCTGACTTTGTCACAGAGATACAATCATAGCTGACAGTAATGTTGACATTTAACTCTCAACTCTCATGCATGTACCATTTACAAATAGAATGTCAACTTCAGATGCAATCACCATTTCTGAAACTAACAACAACTTAAAATGGACAATATATATATATGGGTCAGGGTTTCCGTTAGCCGGTAATTACCGGTTTTTAGCTGGTAACATTTATAAAAAAACAGTAAATTCAAAACCTGACGGTCAAAATGTCTGGTAATAATTAGGGAGGCTCCGATAGATTGGCCGCCGGTCATTATCGGCCGATATTCACTCTTAATAGTTTGATCTGTGCTCTCTATAAAGGCCGATCAGGAGAGCTGGATCTGATCGATATGGACATAAACGCGAGTGAAGTATAACCGGACGCGAGAGAGAGATCAGATCAGCTGCTGAGTCAGACCGAGACACGCAGCTCTGTATAATCACCTGAAGCCCCGCCCTCTGTTTAGCGGGCTGCAGGAGCTGCATGAGAAACTGACGGGCTGTCAGGAGAGAGAGGGAGGGAGAGGGGAAAATAGAGGCTCCGTTTCTCCTGTGTTATTATTCAAAGTTGATGTAAACTTCTGAATAATGTACGTTATCTACTACAAGTAGTTTGTTTGAATGTAATAATTATGTTGTTTGTTGTTTGTGGAATCATTTATTGAAAAATGAATCTGAATGTTTCGATCTGTTACGATTATAAACTGAAGCAATATAAAAATGAGCCCTGTGAACTGAGTTTTAAACTGAAGCATATCTGCTCATAGTCCGGTAATTACCTGCCAACGGAAACTCTGCTACAAAACTCTTATTATTATTATTATTGAAATATGACCGGTAAGTTTCAAATTTGTCCGGTAAAATAAATTCTGCCCGGACATTTGACCGGCGAGAAAAAATCCTAGCGGAAACCCTGATATGGGTATATATGTATATATATATATATATATGTTGGAGAGTTGTCATGTGTAACCTTTTTTAGAGTGCAGTAACTGTTCTACTTACTATGTCTATATACATTGTCTTCATTACACTATGTTGTTGGGTGTGAACTCAACTTAATTAGTCAATTTACCAAAATAAAAATGTTTGGGCTTGACTGCTATTAAGAAAATGTAGGATGAGACCATCTCTATCTTTTCATCAGTCACAGCAATGTTGGTCCAGCTCTAGTTATGGCGCGTTTCCACTGCAGCGGGTAGCTCGCTTTAAGCGTGCCGAGCCGTGCGGGGCCCGTTTTTGGTTGCGTTTCCACTTGGCCTAGTTTTGGCCCGGGGCTACTTTTTCACCTTTTTTCTGGCCCGACTAAATCGTGGTTCTAGGGCCAGGAACAACCAGGCTGAGTATGCTAAACTAGAGAGAGGATCGCTGGCAAGGGGGCTACAACTACAACAAGATGAACATATTTGACCGTGATTTAATTATAATACACGTTTCAAAATGATGCCGAAGTAACAACATACTGATACCGGTTAGTAAAAACTATGAATTAATGCTTTGACAAGTCTGCAGACAGACGGCAGGCGAAAAACCCTTTTAAAATGCGTGTTTTCTAAATGTAGCTTGGCTAAGCTAACGTTGTATATGCTCCGACCGTCCACACTCACAGCAACGGCCTATACAGACATAAATAAAGCAGCGACTGTATTCGCCATGACACAGGCAGTCTGTGGTTTGTACTTGTTTAACTTTGTCTAGTTTCTGAACAGATATGAAGAGCTGTGAGCTCTGAGTGCTAAGAGCTAACGGCTGTGTTGTTTTTTGGGGCGCTCATTGAAGATGACGTCACGGCTCCGCCTACACTGCGATACTATAGTTACTGCCCCAGTTCCTAAACTGTAATGGAAACGCGGCATTAAAGTGAGCCGGGCATAATAAGGCCTAACCAAACCGAGCGAGGCCGAGCGAGGGCTGCAGTGGAAACGCGCCATTAGTGAAAGCATCACTGGTAAAAAACAACCACATGACAGATAACAAGGCACTTGACTCACCTCATTTGTGATATCATACACCACAATGGCTGCCTGGGCACCTCTGTAGTACATAGGAGCCAGACTGTGGTAGCGCTCCTGACCAGCTGTGTCCCAGATTTCAAACTTGACTGTTGTGTCGTCCAAACATACCGTCTGAGTCAGGAAGGCAGCTGCAGGGGCACAAAGCAGAGGAACCAATGACAAATGGTAATGTAGCTACTGAGCTATACAAAAGTTAAAATGTAAAACCAATGCTGGACGCACACAGGCAGATTATATGGTTGACTAAATCCATATTTGGAAAACCGGGCACTCGTGATTTCAAACATGTTTTATACTGATAAAACAAAATCTGGATGTGAGCTGGAGCATAAAGTATGGTGGGATTCAATCGAAACACATTTTTAAATTTGTATTTACTCTGGGATGACTAATTGACAGCAAAACAGCCTGCACACTTTCATAACATGTATATATGCCGGTGTGGGAATCGTACCAATGGAACCACACCTGGAATTTGTTTTAACCTTTCAATATCCAGTAAGCAGCATGTTTGCCAAAAGGCAATAAGTGTGCGATTCTGAAGACAATAACTGGCTGCTTTAATCTGACGTAGATTCCTGGAAATACCAGGAACTAGATATGGAGATTGAAGAATTCAAATATTCCTGTTGGCCATTTTCACAGTTACAATATAATATCCCCTTTTATCTTTTGAATGCTGCTTTGGTCTTTATGTAATGTCATGACATTTTTCACCATTCCTGTCAGTTATATTTCCTATATGCCAACACCACAAATGCACATTTTGTAATCTATTTATTGATATGTTTATATACCCTTTTAAAGATTATATAGATTATCATTTCTCATTTCACTGTGTCTTGTGTGTGATCTCTGAATACAATTTTTCACAGGTAAAATCCAAAACATGACCATACGCTCTCCCTGCGGAGATTCGCAACATCCCCACACTGGACGTCTTCAAAAGGGCCCTCAAGTCCCATCTTTTCATCAAGGCTTTCGGCCCTTAAATCAATCTGTTGTTTTGTCTGTCTGACCTTTGTTTTGTTTTGTTTTGTGTGTGCTCGCCCCAATTCCTGTAAAGCGACCTTGGGTCCCTTGAAAGGCGCTATAGAAATCTCAGTTATTATTATTATTATTATTATTATATCAAGGTACATACCTCCGATTGTGCTCTCTTGGAATTCATGAAACTGTCCCTTGACAAAACGAAGCACGAGACTCGACTTCCCCACGGCCGACTCCCCTAAAAGCACAAGTTTGAACTGGCAGATCTTGTTGCCTGCATTTGGCCCATTGGGTCGCGTAGCTCCGCCTCTACTTGCCATGTCAGACTGCCCTGTCTCTTCCTCGGGACGCTAACACACTGAGAAAAGTGTAGAAAATACCTACGCAGGAAAGAGGAAAAAAACAAACAAAGTGTCAATGGAATATGTTTGGTTCAAATTAAAATGTACAAGTTTTTTTTTTTAAATAAGCAACATTTTAATGTCTTCAACTATGAATCAGAATGACATTAAGCACACTGATGATGTGTGTGCAAAGGGGATCAAACCAGCAATCTCTAACAAGTAAGCTATCCAGCCCAAGTTGCCCCTTTGAGCCTTAAATCATCAGATTAGTAGTTTCTCTTTGGGTTAATGAGCCTTAAACAGAGGCTTTAGCAAGGAAGCATAAAAACGGTACAAACAAAACCTATATTAACAACTCGGTTTTATGTTACAAAAAACATTTCCATTTGGCTTGATGGAGAAATTCTGCTGCTTAACTTTCTATATTTCTTACAAAGTAGAACAATCTTGTCCAGGTGTGCAGCTCATTAATGACCTATATAAATTCCCAAATCGTAAAGTGAGAAACCCCCAAAAAGTTTCTCAATAAAAAACGACTAATGCGGCATACCTGGTTTATGCTGTGATCGTTATTTTTTTATATACCGGTGAACCTTTAAGTCAGAGCCCTTTTCAAATTCAAAATAGATTATACCATACTTTAAGTAGCATTTAATGACAACAAATGTAGTGTTATTATTGTTGGTGTACATGATTTAAGAAAATGTAGAATAAAAAGATAACCATCTTTTGGAAACTACGAACAATTATGTATGGGGTAGAATTGGAAACATGTCAATGTCATATGTTTACACTGGGGTTTTAATAGAACCTCTTAGAATTAGCAGACCAAACCCGAAAACCTACATGTAACAGATGATACAATGATTGACCATAGGTGACCAAATGTACTGTACATACAGTCAACAAGAGTTTCACATTACCAGGCACTGTTTTCCATTTCCAAACAATAGTTGGTTGCTTGCCATAACTAGCTGAGCAAATAAGTGTAACAGGTAGGACAAAAACATACTAGGGTTGGCTAATGAGAGTCACATTTCAGCCTGACAGAAACCCCTCCAAGTTGCCAAAGTTTCTCACCTGTACCAAGTGAATAACAAGTTGACCGACTGGTGTTACTGAAACAACAAACCACTAACAACTCCTGCTTGTAGCTTTAAGCAATATGAGGCAGACTGTCACGAAGGAGATTAGAATCACACGGGTATGAGCACATAATATGGGAAAACGTTGCAGGGTTAGGAAACAGTTTTAAATCTTCCGGTCTGTACTTATAAGGTGTATAACAACATCAACCATGTTAACCAGGCAACAACAGATTCTCTCTGTAACTTATTCATTTCCCTTTACAACCAACCAAGTAAACACAGAGCATCAGTCCAAAAATAATAACTGTCAACTCGTTGAAATCGCATTACGACACGCAGTTAACCACAAATAACCTGTTATGTTGTTGTTTACTGGCTCGCATTAGCAATTAACGACTGCTACCCGTAGCAGCATAACTACCTAACGTTAGCAAGTTAAACATGTCAAAACCAATCAATTCCTATAAGAAAGTATACATTTGCCAATGTAACGCTTGTTTCAATCTGGGCAGTATCGTTATCACCAAGATCAAAGATACTTGATTTGACATCCCACTCAACATAACATTGGAGAATGGCAAAACACAGATGATGCAGTTTTGGGTGTGTACAGCTAGTGACAGCTAGCTAGCCTTAGCTGCATGACGTTAAACAAGTGAACTCCCTCGTCAATCAGTGAACAAAATAGAGCCGCTTATGTTAGTTATATTATATCACACGTATATAATCTTAACATGACGACTGATTCCGATTGAGTAGCCGTAAAACGTTAAATTACTATGCTAACTAGCTTGGCCCTTCCAGTGTTTGCTAGCTAACGTTAGCTAGCCAGATAATAGACATGGGCTGGCTAACACAGTGAACGTTGTTTAGCAGTGGCCGGGAGGAGCCCTCCGGATAGCCATTAGCTAGCTGGCTAACGCTAATATTAGCTACTCACCTACCAAAACAGGAAGCTATTTATTGTGAATGGTGTCTTCAGGACAATCTTCGTGGCACTTTAGTGTCTGTTCACAGTGTTTCGATGACCCAGACAGCTACCGTATCGTTAGATTTCATAAGGCTCCGCGATGTCCCTCTCCCACTTCTTTCAACTTCCCTTTTCGCATTGTACGAAGGATGATGACAGATCGTATGACTGGAATTGACAATCCGCCTACGTAATGCTACGACGGACCAATAATATGTTAGAATTGTTTCCCAATTTACTGGTAGGCCTATGTGCTTTTCCAAAGAAGTACAACAGAGAAAATAAAAGACGATGAAGACTTGCAGAGGAGTTATTTGCTGAGAGAAACATCAACTCCTACGTAAAAATAGCATCTGTCCAGAAATACCAAAACGCTTTTTCCTCATATTCGTGATTAATCGAGTATCAATTGACATCAAGTCATACAAATGTCTTATTATTGAACATGTTTGTATTTACGCAAAAGTTATTTTAAACTAACGTTACCCTTTATCAGTGTTTTTAATTGAATTGTGTTGCTTAGTAACGCCAAAACAGGTGCACTAGTCCTCAGTGCCTGAATGCAGAATGTGGGGTAACGTTAACTTGCTTAACTAGTAAGTTGAATCAAGTGTGGTTCTAGGTCGAGAAGGAAAAATACTACTATTGAATTGGTTGCTGCTGTATGTAAATTCAAGTGAAACATGACTGACGGAAATACCTCTCAGCAACCGAAATATAACGTCACAGACACATGTCCAAACATACCGACGGTAAGTCGATTTTAAGATGCTAGCTAATTTTGCGTTAGCTTACTCCTGTGATAAATGTAAACGTGCGCAGTAGCTAACTTAAACTTTGCTTTGGTTGTTCCTGTACGCTGTACTACTATATATTTGTTCCTTTTGAAACCAGGCCGGGAAATGTATACCTGAAGGAGACAGGGCTAAATCCTGCATGCAAGAAGCGACAAGGGTACGTTTTATTTTTAGGTTTGCATTTGTGTGTTTAGCATTTTCCCTGTGGTGGTATAAGCATGGACTGTATGGGGTGCAACGTTTGCGTTTTGGCACAATTGAAGATATGAAAATAGTAAGGTAAGGTGGCAAACAGATTTTTTATATTTTGAATTTACATCTGCACTTTGTCTAATATGCCAATGTCAACATTTTTCCTTTCCAGCCCCCTACCCCACCAGTGGTAAGGAAGTTCCGCAGCAGCACCCACCCAGAACCAGGAGCTGTCAGAGTGCACCAAGGAAAGGCAAATGATCCAGATGTTGCCAGTACCCTTGTTCATGACATCAGCACCAAAACTTCCCTCACTGTAAGTACCACAAACAAGCAAACTCATTTTGTATTGGGTAAAAGTGGCAAAAATAAGGGTTTTTATCATAGACTGTATATAAAGGTTTTTACTTTTCACCCAACATTTGGTGGGCTGTTTAGGTCAATAGCCCTCAAAACTAACAATGTGTTATTACTTAATGCCTCATTCAAAGTCTGTAAAATACAAAAAAAAGTAGCTTATGGATCAAGTTAGGAAAAGAAGATCACTGTCAGTTTTACTGTTCAGTATTTATTTTGGCACAAGCTGACTTTACATAAAATTCTTAGCATACAAACACAACCAAAACACAGATCTAACCTTCTTTTTTTTCTACCTGATTCCAACAGGTCAGTAGTCTGCTTAATCCTCCTCAAAAGACCATGTTCCAGCAGAAATTACAAGAGCTCAGTGAAGCAGCGTACACCTCCAGTAAAGCCCCAGTAGGCAGGTCACATGATCAGCATGTTGGACTTCCCCGCTGGACTACAGACAAAACTACATATGGTGTGAAAACAAATAGAGGTATGTGAATCAACCGGACTATATTTTAATTGTCTGTTAACTGCAAAAGTCAACCTTGTTCTTGCGTCTCTATTTCTATTAAATGACCAGATTTAATTAGTTTTATGAATAATTATAGTTAGAGTGGGAAGGATGAGTCTTCTTTTTTTTTTGTCTCATCATCATCATCATCATCATCATCATCATCATCATCATCTTTATTTAAAGAGACTCTTGGTCCATTATTACAATACATACGACACTCAAATATAAATAAAAAAAGGCAGTTATACCAATGTTTCCACAGAGGTGACTGGTATCGTACAGCACTGAAACACGGATTTGACAGCAGCATAATGACAGAGTTATGAGAAACATTCAATCGACAGATGAATTTGTACATCAGATTTCTCAAAAGAGCATGGAACGTGTTGACTCGTGCATTACAGAACATTTCACTTGCACTGCACCACCTTGGTTTTCTAAGCGGTATACGCAAACAGTCATTATATGCAACCTGGAGCATCCGGAGGCTCGCCTTCTTATACTTGACCCACAAGGGGGCAGTATAGAGAGGAGTGCAATAAGCTCTAAAGAGGTTCACCTTAACCTTATCTGAACACCAAGAGAATTTTCTAGCCAACATGTTGGCTAGTATATATAAGACACGCCGCTGTCTATACATGTCATCATCATCAGCCATTTCATCTGTGATGATGTCTCCCAGATACTTAGTGTTACAGCAAACAGACAGCACCTGTCCTGATAGATAGAATGTTGGAAAACAAAGGTTCTTATCCCCTTTTGCTCTGCAGATCATTACAGCGCTCTTCTTAGCATTGTATTTAACATCAAATTTGACTCCGTAATCAGAACAAACATTTAGCAACTGTTGAAAACCAGCACTGCTAGGAGAAACAATTGCCAAATCATCGGCATACATAAGATGGTTTACAATCACGATCTGACATCACTTTGTTCCCAGGGTTGGATGTGCATGAGATTATTAACCCTTCGAAGACAGCAGAGGAGTTGGAAAGGGAAGCTCAGGAGGGACATGAGTCTTACATTCGTAGCCACAACGCCTATTTTGTTGGTAAGACGAAAGGAAAAACAATAAATAGGTGCATAAGGCCTTTATTGTCACTACCTAAATTAAAACTATTTTTGCATTTTGTTGCTGATTTTGAAATGTGATGTCACAATAAAATTACAATTCTCTCCAGGTGAGAGGATTGATAGAAAGTATGACATGGGTCACTACAGTAAAGACAGCACGTTTGGGATCCTCAAACCTGATTTCAATGGCATAACTCGCCACTGGCAGGGGGAGACTAAGAAGTAAGTACTGAAATAAGTGGGCACAGGTGTTTTGTGGATGATTTCCATGATACTAGCTATTGATTCGTTACATACCTAACTTAAAGAAAATTAATTGTACCTGACCTTGCATTTATGATATTGTGCCATAGGTTTTACAATCCAGAAACTGTGTGGAAGAGATCTGGAAACAGGGAAACGATGCTGCCACAAACTGGCAAAACTAAGAATTTGTAAGTCTCTGTCTCACTACTATTGACCAATGTTTTGACTATCCTTTACTAACTAATGTTGAACTTTATCCTCGCTGTAAAACTATATTTTCAGGAGAGGAATTACCTTAAATATTCCACCAGATCACACCTTTGGAAAACTCTTGCAGCCTGATGAATTTGGTAGAGTCTATGAATCTTTCCCGGGTTATATATTTGAAAACCAGCAGATGTAATGTTTCCTGAAGAACAATTCATAAACTGGAGCTTTTGTGTTAAAGTCAACAAATAACATTTTGTCTGCTTCATGCACAGATGTTGGAGCTCTGCTCTACTCCACAGAGCCAGATGAATACATTAAAGACCGAGACGGACTGCGCAGCATGGTCGGCGCATTGCAACACGACCTGAAGAAAGTCAATATCCAAAACTTCTCCTCCCTGCTGCAAGCGTTCAGACATTATGACAAGGTATGATTTCATACTTCTGACCATTCAACTTATCACATTTAGAGCAACTTAAAAAAATACAGTGACACTGTTAAAGGTGTACAAATTCGACAAAGCATCATTTCTCAAACAGAGTCTTTTAATATCAAAGAGTTATCAATTTAATTACGAAAATCACAGGTGTTATAATTAATTAAAATGTTTCACTTAGGCCTTTCGGCAAGAGCCTTCTTTCCACCTTTCTTAAGCTCTGTTCTGTTCTTTGATTTTAGCGCCTGGCCGACGCGCTCACATATCACCCAGAGATATGTTTGTTTTTGGTACATTTATTTCCATGTTATCGTTTCCATTTCAACACTGGTCGTTCTCTTCTTTAAAACACACACATGAAGGTATCTTACCAGACGAGGTTGAAACAGTGTTCGTCATTTAAATAAACAAATCTTCTCTTCTCTGCAATGCAATGCAGCGGTCAAAAAACCGTGTGGCTTCACAACCAAACTAGAACCCAGAGTATAATCAGCAGGACTCTTTTAACCAGCTGAGGCAATCGTAGCACCAATCAGCCGCTCCGCCCAGCCGTGGCTGCGGATCTCGATCACCTGACACCAATCAATTATACTCCATTACATACATGAAATGATTAAATAATCAAAATAATAAATCAACGTTTTGGCTCCTACACCTCAGTTTTGTCTCTGGTTTGAGTTAAGGCCAGGGATATGACCCTGTTGTTTGGACGTGTGATAAAGTAACAATGCTACTACCTATCTTATCTTGGTCTCACTCTTGTCAAACATCCTGTCGTTGTAGCCTTTTCGTTCATGTACTTCTCCAGGCAGGCAAGGGAATGATTGACAAAGAGGACCTGCAGGCTGTGTGCCATCAGTTCCAGCTACATGTGAGCAGACAGGTTCTGGATGCCCTCATGGACTACTGCGACACAGACAAGGACGGACTAATCAACTTCCTGGAGTTTTCCAACTTCCTCAACTGGAAGGACAAGATGCCCATCAACCGTCGAGAGCAATGCATTATCACAAATGGTCAGTAAAATGCACTGTAACGTATAGATGTATTTACTAAGATGCTATCCAGTCAAGGTAGCCTCCAACATATCCTTTCCTAGAACCGCTCTGCTTCACCTGAACATTTTACTGCAATCATTTCCCATGCACAGTTCTAAGGCACTGAATTAAAAAAGCAGTTAGGATATTTCAGACTACAAAAACTATAACGTGAGAATGTGGAAGTAAAATACTTATAAACCTAAGTTTTCAAGTCATAGAAGTAAAAGTGAACCAATTAGGCTATCAGTATTTTGAATAAGGATGCGAGGTGCAATGATTAGGACTGCCACCTCTCAGAATGAGGGTTTCAGATTCAAAACGGCTAGCTGGCTTGGGCCCTTCTGTGTGTTCTCCTTGTATTGGCGTGGGTTTCCTCTGGGTTCTCCAGATTCCTCCCACAATTTAAAGACATGCAGCTCAGGTTAATTGTTGATTCTAAATTTTCCGTAGGTGTAAATATGAGTGTGTATGTTATCTGTCTCACCCCTCCTTCGCCCAATGTCTGCTGGGATTGGCTCCAGCCCCCATGCAACCCTGAATAGGATAAGCGGTTACAGTTAATGGATTAATGGATGATGCAGAGGTTACATGTGGAGGCTCATTTTCTAAATCGTTTCCTATTTAATTTGTCTCCCGCAGAGTGTCAGACCAGCACCCTTCCAGCTGACATGGAGAGGAAGCCTTTGTCAGAGTCGGAACAGCTTCCTGCCTCACGGGCCCTCGTTAAGCCTGAGGACCTGGAGCCCTTTAAGCCAGGCTGCTCACTGAAGACCCTCAGGACCCTCAGGAGACCCAAGGCCGCCCCAGACCACTTCATGACCTCCTCCAACCTCATCGGGTCTGTCAGGGATCCATGCACATCAAGTAAGTCAGAAATAGAGATGTGTGGTGAACGATAGCTAGAGGAGTATACGCATTATCACACAGTGCTACATGTGGGATGTGGACTGAAGAACATAAAAGACAAAATGGCTGTAGTAACGAACAGTATACTACTAACAGTATTTGAGTCTATTGATACCCAGCATGTGAGAATTGTGGATAACAACAAAACATATTCGAGACCAAAATGTGCTCAGTATAGATGAGGTGAAACAACCAAGAACTGCAATAAGCAGATTCTCTCCCTTACATGCAGATATTTTCAACAAGCATGACCCAATTGAATTTGCATGTGTGTAGGACATAAATATTGTAAGTTAACTTATTAAATGTATTCTTGTATATGTAAAGTCTCACCACATTATATCGTCGTACTGTCCAATAACAGTCATACTCCTATTAACTTGAAATTGCTTAAGTGTTTTCTGGTTCACTCATGCATTCATTTTCTTGCTAAAAATACTTGTTTGATGACATTTGTATTAATATGCAGCGGTTTTACAAGCGCAAAAAATTACTTATTCATATTTTCCCATATCCTCATAAACCATGCTCATCATGTGGTCTCTCTTTACAAAGACAGCCGCACCTATGGGGTCCCGTCTGTGCGAGCCGACCTTCCAGCGCCACGCATAAAGAGATTGAGTGACACCAACAACTACGGTGATTCATCCACAGCTGGAGATCTTCTGCATCCATCAGTCCATGCCCTTCAGGGTGTTCACGAGAAACACTTCTTCTTACCTCGCACCAAGAAGGAGGTAGGCACTATACTGTACTTAAAAATAAACTGTGAGTAAAGCGTGTGATGGGCTCCAAGGAAAAGCCCCAATGCAATCCATGTCGTGGCAAATTGCCTTTTCTAGGCCTACAAAAACAAAAAACAAAATAAATAATTATAGTGTTATTTATATGTGATTGTGGTCCAATGGTTTATACTAAGATTGGTCATTATTAATCTGCAGTGTGGCAGTGTAGTTATATAATCGAAAATTACAATGAAAAACAAAAATACATAAATCTTTCAGGTATAACTTGTACTGTATATATCATTTCTTTAGTCAAATAAAAGGTTTTTAATGGCAATTCTGTCATCCCCCTCGTCACAGATTGCAGAGATCTTCAGGAATGTGGGTGTTGATGTGTCCGAGGAGACGTTCGAGGAAGCCTGGAAGCTGGCGTCCATGAAGCATCAAGACGGGGAGGTTTGTGTTGAGGTTTTCCGTAACACACTCAAGGAAATAAAAGCAATATAATACTCTAGTTTACCAGCAGTCTTTCCTCCTCGCTAACATGTGTTTGATGCAGTTTAACATACAGCTTTCAGTCAATAATGCATCATTGAGCATATTCTACACCCATAAATAAACGTATACCTCTCAGGAATATGGGTGGGTTTTAATCTTAAGTACAAACCATTCTAATAACAATAAGGTTCATATTTTCAACCCCAAAACATTACACTGTAATGATGATTAAAGTTAAAGTCCACTCCTTGTTTTGAAATCACAGATTGTGTTGAAGTCTTTACTTGTTTGATTGAAACTGTCTTTGTTTCGGCCTGAATTGTAGTAGCGATTTCCTGTCAAATACATTAAAAAGAATCAAACACATGACACTGTATGGCATAAAACTGTTCTTATAATGTAAACACACCAATGCTTAAGAAAAAATCTAATGAAAAATATTTAGCCTTGAAGTGTTTTTAATTTATTTCTGATTTGAATTGCTTTAATCTTGCTTCATAACAAGTCAACAAGGCATTTTTATGGCTGTCCAAGAATTCACAAGTCATTTCACAAAGTATTTAATAACATTACAAATTCAGAGATAAACATGTCAGCAAACAAAAGAAATGTTTTCCTATTACATGTCTGTTTATTGAGAATCAGTGTCTCAATTAAAGTGAAGAATAGAATTTCATGCAAAGAAACGTCTCATTTGTCATGTCAACATTTCATCTTTTCTTAGTTGGAAGTAAAAAAAAAGCATTCTTTTGTTGGTATACCTAAGCTGCTGTGACACGGTGGTAATCTTTAATTCATTGCTCTGGACTTAACAATAGATACTGAGTAAATAATGAGAGGTAGGTTATCATTTTTTTCTATCAGAGTATTAGTTTCAATTTTCAGGCTTGTAATTATATTAATCAGCCATAAAATGTGAGTCTGATAGAGATAGCACAATGAATTGATGGCGTCTTGGAGCTGAGACACGTGCAGACATTCAAACAGACACACACACACACACTTTCAAAGAGATACAAGGAATTGTTTGCAATCTGTTTCGCTAACCAGATTAATGAATCAGGTTGGCAGGCAGCCTCGACTGATACACATGTCTGAAGATTACAAAACAGTCAAATAACTAATAAAAAAACCATTAGCTTTTTGTATATTCATCACTTGTTTTTGTTTTCTCGTTAATTCCCATTAAACTGAGTGATGCACAGGCGAGGTAAATTGTTTAATGTGCTCTCCCCATATCCATGAGCATATTGACATGTGTTAAGCTAACCGCACTCATTTAATCTCATTATGACTCTGGGAGATGCTCCACTGGAACCAAAAAACCCCCACGCAAACTTCCACAGACCACATATTACTATGCAGGAGAATTAGAATAATCCTTTGCGTATTTCATTATGCATGAATTAACAGCCGCTAATGACAGAATCGTCTGTTTGTCAGATATGTTGTCAACATAAATAATATTGCAGCAAGCTTTAACAAAATGGGATGACACGCAGCATTCACAAACCTGTCAGACGTGATGGTTTTGACAATTGACATATTTCTGGCAATGGCCGTGGGCCCAGACACGGGCTGCCTTTGAGTTGGACATTTTCTGGGAGAATTTGTCACTCCTGCTTGCAGCGATGCAGTACAACGATTTAACTTGGTGTATGTTTTGATCTCTTGTTGATCCTTAAAGGAGTTGCTGGAACAGTCAACAGGCTCGCCAAAAAACATGAACCAGGACATACGCCTCCTCCTGTTTTCTATGCAAATGCTATCATTTAGTTAACCGGTGCTTATTAACACAACGTATCACAACACTAATGTATTACATTTTAATTAAGTTTACATAACATGTACCATATGTTCTCTGTAACATACACTAGCAGCTAACATAATACCCATGACTTTCTGAAAGTCAATAACCTTCAAAGCATTTCACGGCCCTTTTTATTTTATTTTTTGCTGTACAGCGTTGTAAACATTTCAGTTTTTTTCCAGGTTGACGAAATCCTATACGGTAGCTTTGCATGTTGTGTGTGGTACCGCATGCTACTTGATTTGAAATATTATATAATGCAAAGTGTGGTGCTGTTTGTCACTTATTAAATACTCTTAACCCAGGGGGAGTTTACATAGTGAAACATAAGATATAGACCAGTTTAACACCCCAATAGTTGTTGTACACTTGCTTAGTTTACCAGTGTAGATCTAAGCTCTCACAAGTTGAATTGTGACTTGTAGTCAAGGCATTACTCCTATGTAAAATAAAGGGTGAATGGTCTGGTGTCGAAAGTGGAGTGGAAAACGTGTTCTCAGTTGTCATGGAGATGGCTCAGTTGTGATCGTGTGACCACATTAAGTATTTAGCTTGAGTCTTGTATAGTAAATGGTCACTTATGTCACATGACCAAAGTCCCAAACTTAATTTAGGTCATGAAGAAACACTATTCACGGAGGAAGGCTGAGCAATATGGAAAACAAAGTGTTACATGGAGCTGGAGTAAGGTTTTTATTTATTTGGCAATACATTCAAAAGCAATTTTTTCAACCAAATGCATTTAAAAGCCCAGGAAAATCATCCATCCCTTCATATACTTATTAAAAACTGCAGCTGATTTATGGAGTTGTATAGAAGTCCAAGGAATATGACCTTTCATTTTTTCTTATTGTGGTAAATCACTTGAGGTGGGCATTAAAGGCATCTGAAGGTCTGAGGACGATGTTCAAGTAGTAAGGTGGACTCATCTGTACAGTTTGGAGGTCTTCAGCTGTCTGAACAGCTTCACTGTTACGGCCCTGGGTCCCGTGATCCTGATTCAGTTCTTCAATCTGCTGCTCGATACATTCAGCCATCACTTCTTCCCTGATAACTGACACATGTCCTTGCCACTTTAATTTACATCACTCCGCCAGTTTCCAGTGCCAATGCCAAATGGTTGTGACCTTCCAGTCAGGATGGGCTCTCTTTGTCAGCTCTCGTTTGAATCTGGAAGTAAAGGGGAAGACATGTTTAACATGATCTCTGACTGGTTAAAATCAGATACTGGAAATTCAGAAGAGCATCCTAAACTCAGTGTCAGTAGTGTAAACGGTACTGAAGTAATACGCAGATTTACACACCTACTCCATTTAGACCAACTGTTTCGAATACCAACATTTTAATAACAGTACAGATTACTAGCACATGGCACTTGTTTACAACTTCTGGACCTCATTTAACATTAACAAAAACATTTATTTTTTATTTTGATATACTTTATTAATCCCTCGTGTGGAAATTGTTTCTCTGCATTTGACCCATCCTAGTGTTCGGAGCAGTGCGCTGCCATTTTGAACGGTGCCTTGCTCAGGGACACCTCGGTAGCACTTGGTCTTGCCGGGACTTGAACTGGTGACCTTCCAGTTGCCAAGCCAAGTCCCTATCGACTTCGCCACCACCGCCAAATGAGGGGGAAATACTACAATTGTTTCAAAATAGTCCCTGAATCATAACAAAGCATACAAACGGCAGGTCTTTAAACCATCTAAGTTTCAACTCAAACTAAGTTCTAGTCTCACCTAGAAACAATGAGGTAAGGATCCTGAAAATAGCTTCCTTATCCTGCCGAACAGTCTGTTTGCTAGCCTTTGGGATAACATTTGAAGTGTAACAGGCTTTCTCAGAGGGGATTTCAAGACCTGAAACAGTAGGAAAGAGAATCTGGCTAACTAGATAGGTGGGCATTAGGCAGAATAGCTACACTCAGTGGTCCAGCAACTAACAGGATTACTGATGGAAATGGAAAGAGGCTTTGACTGAAATTATTTCGCTTTCCTGCTACACTGGCGAATCATATCAGTGGTTCTTTAGACTAGAAGAACAACAACTAAAGTAATGCAGAAACAGAATAGTAAAATGTTCACAAGTTGTTACTTTTTGCCCATGGCTTCATCAAGACATGACTTTTCAGTAAAGAGCCACAATAATGCTTGCATGATAGTTGGCACCTTGAGTGAGAGTAGCAGTGGCACTTTATTGAGTTTATTAAACATCAAGGAGTGTTTTTGTTCTCTCGTTGTATGAGATCCTATTTCCCAATGTCAGACAATGCTCAAGCATGGAAAAAGACAAGACATTGTGACAGGACTTTTGTTTGCTCACATGCGGTATGTGTAGCATTTTGCTGGATATTTAGAATCTAATTTATTCAGTTGGTTGAATAGGAAAAAAAAGAGGGACACAGCTGGTCTGATTTATTATTGTGCTTGTTCGAGATTTACTTTTTTGGAACTCCTTTCCTCAGTTGAGCTTCACAGGCGGCCTGGGTGTCTGTTAATATTTGGACAGTATGCCATGATGCCTCACTGTGAACTTACAGAAGTATTACAGTGAATACAGATAGGATCATAAGATTACCTCTGGCCTGGCTTTTATTTACTTTTCTTCCCATCAGTGCTTCTATTAATATTTTTCTTTCTTTAAAGTGTCTTGGCAGCATTTCTCCAGTCAAATAAATATGTCACTTTCACTTTTTCCCCAAGTGAGGCAATACATATTAGATAAGACTCTCATCCACCCACACATGACACTTTGGAACATTTCTCCAAAATGATCCTTTCTACATACATATGAACAATATTTACTTCGCTACCATCAGCTCTGTGGCTCCGTTACCCACCCAACAAAAACAGACAAGCCATATGGAAGGCTTGCAGGTAACTTTGAGGGCTTGCCAACATATAATCAAGTCTAAGTAAATATTTGTACTTCTTAAGTTGTGAGAGATTTGGCACCCAACATCTGAGCAAATTATTGATCTAAAAGAGTTGGCATGAAATAGATTTGAACATGTCAAAGCTGAATGACAGGAGATTTGATTGCAAGTAATACTTATATGGGCGTCTGTGCAGACGATAAGCTGAGCGCTTACTCATAGACTGCTGTCACTATTCTCTTCTGTGGTTCGCCATCTTCACTAGAGGACACTTTGAAGATCTTTGCACTCTCGGGGTCATCCGGGCCTTCATATGTTGACATGTGCCAAAACCTCATGACGATGAAGCAGTATGTTCTACCTGTAGGAAACAGAGACCAGACAGCAGATCACTTTGCAATACAGATGGTAGGAATCACTTCCCCTTAAAGGCATCAAGTATTTAAAGCAGTATACTTCACGATCACACCTGAAAACTGGCATTTATGTCCACAATTTCGAATCAACCCTCTGATAGTTGTTTATTTTATTTTTTTAAATGAGCAAACTTTAGTAATGCAATCTGAATGGGTGCAAGAAGGTTCATACAAGCATCGTGTGAAACAAAATGGATAACACTGGTGTGAAGCCGACCGTTGAGCGGCCCAGACCAAGCAAGGAGGCAGAGGCAGAACGTCCAAAAATATAACCCGACGTGGGCATTTATCAAAAACATGGGCAAAGTTCACAGCCTCAATCCTGCTGTTCTCCTTGTCCACATCCTGCAGCCACAAGGATCTCACACACACACCCAGCCTTCTCAACAGACAGGGAAACAGAGCCTAAATACACCCACTCTAATCAGCAAAACAAGACACAGGTGAGGGGGGAGGAGACAACACAGGACACCAGGTGCACACCGTCATCAGCCACAGACAACATAAACTGTGCAATCACGCTGATAAAGTGCCATATTACCCGGCCTGAAGCTGTCAGTCCATAAGAGGCTTCTCAATACTCAAATGTCCCCTCCTCGACTCCTCGGTCCTCCGGTAGTGACCCGGAAATGAATTTCAGCGCGCCATTTTGAAGGACGTCTCATTTCTCTAAATGCACACCGAGGATCGAGCGTCGAGGAGGCTCTCTGGAGGAGCTATAACCGAGGATACACTGATGGTTCCTCCACGGCTCCTCCGCGGATGCATTTCCGGGAACGGTGGAGGCGTGACGCACGGCCGGACTTATCTCAGCCAATGACAGCTCTGCATGCAACCCCTGGATATTATTTTAGAACCTGCTCTTTACAGTGATAACAGCTGTGAGGTGCAGAAAGCAGAGCAGTGTGTACAATATATATCACTCAGTATAACAGGCCTACTCTCTTTATTTGCTTTAGTTTAGTAGATATCTACAAACAAAGAGTCGATATTTTTCGAAAACCATTTAGTGCTTCACATAATAAAATACACAATGGCTGTAGCCTGATTATGCTTTAGGAGCTGTAGGTGTGTGTGGTACAGTGTGTAGGTGTGTGTGTGGTACAGTGTGTAGGTGTGTGTGTTGTACAGTGTGTAGGTGTGTGTGTTGTACAGTGCGTAGATGCAGCGGACGGACGGGTCTCAGTTGGTTTGATGTCCTTACTTTTAATACTTGTAAATACAATTTTTGGCCCGTAATTTAAATTCCCCATTTCAGCGACTAGAGAGAGGGGGGGGGGGGGATATATCCAGTCTCTGATTGTGTTACGTTATTATGAGAGTGCTCTCATACTTTAAATTGCATATATTTATATAAATATATTTGTGTGTGTGTCCGCATCTGTAGCCTGTTATTGTCTCATTATACCGCACTCTCAATGAATTCAAAGTAAATATGTGGGGGAACAATGTTCATCTGATGTAACAGAGATTATAAAATATGACAAAACACTCGACAGCTGATGCAGCTGTTGCCACGTAATAATGAACGGACGTCGCTTTAATATGACCGCTCAGAGGAGAGGAGTTCTCATTTCTTTAAACGTCTGCTGCTTCCCCTCCTCTCTCCTCGGTTCCCCTCCTCGGTCCTCCGCTCGCATCTCCTGTGGGCGGGACTAAGTCTCGAGGAGGGGAGCCGAGGAGGGGAGTCGAGGAGGGGACATTTAAGAATTGAGAAGCCTCTATAGTGACGAAGTTCCCTTGTTTGTTTGTAGCCTTTATTTAACCAGGTGTAAGCCCCTTGAGATCAAAAGATCTCTTTTTCAAGGGTGACCTGCAGTTGTCGTCACAACTGGTGAAAACAAATGACAAAAAGAGGTTGAACTGAATAGAGAATGATGCTCCCGGTCTGAAACTTAGATCATGAGTCCATGACACCGGAAAGCATAGACAGTTTTATTACTTTTTGATGAATAGAAATATAGTCTGACTTGGCAGCAGTTCAAGGCCACACTGATGGAATACATATTGCAACTCAGGTGTCCTGAAGTCCCTTTTGTCATTCAGTGTTCTCAACCTGTGTGTGTAACGTAGGAACACAGATCGCACCAAACTCACCATCTTCATCGAAAACCACGGACACGTCTTCCGGGATCATAAATATAATGTCATCCATTGCGATGGCTAGCTTCTGTCTCTGAGCATCAGTGAGAGACTTGCACCTCGCTTTCACATGATCTATTGTCTGAAATGATAATAGATCATTAAAAAAAGAAAAAGAACAATAGGTATGATTAATCCACAAACTTCATTGTTGGACTCTTTGTGATGGATTTTGACCTACATGTATGAAGGCTATATTATTCTATACTGTACTTTCCATTGTACATGGGTTGTTTTTACAACATTATTTGATTATATTTTCAGTTAGTATGTGTGTTCATGTACAGTATGGTGCATCTTTGTTACCTCATTTGACACAATTCCCACTAGCGTGTGGTAGCTGCCCCTGGACATCATGTCGGAGACATGGACCAAAGCCTGGGATGGGTGAGGAGGAACAACAAGGTGATCTATCTGCCTGCATCATTGTCAATGTCATAGTTATTTTAATGCAATCATGTACTGCAGTACTGCAAGTTGAAAGGCTTGTATTTGTCTTTAGCTCGGTTATAGTTGGAAGACAACATATGTCTGCTTGTCAAACTTTTTTTATTTCATTTTTCCTTATCTGCAGATGGAGTTTGTCCAGATGCAATTATAGAGGTTTTAATTTCAATTTCTCAATTTGTATTATTTTATTTAGACCTGAAGAATCAATGTTTATACTGGTGCAGTATTAGGAAGTAGAAGACCTGCCATCAGTAGTTACCTGCTTTACTCCACTTTTGAACTCCTCAGAGTCTACGTCTAAGTCAAATTGCAGATAGATGAGACACATAACAACTTTGCACCGGATCCATGTGATCGGGTCCGGGTTGCCGACCACGGAGACAACGGGGTGACCGGCGGGGCTCCACATTAACTCTTTTTGAACAGGCCAATGGCTAGTGAATGATAACATTCTACCAGCCACACTTATATTACCATTGCTTTGTTGGCTGGTGAGTGAAGCAACTCTACTAGCTACTTGCATATTGTACCTACATTTATATGGTTAATTGTGATGATTGTGTTCACTCTTGTCATGCTATACCACCATTTATCAATCTTTTTTTTTTTTTTTTCAGGACAATGAACATTGATGAACATCATTGTTGTCACATTTCTACTATTGTCCCTTCCCCTTATGTTTAATTGGCCATTAAATATAAAATAAAACACACAACGTATACAATTCAAATGAAAGGAAGCAAAACATGAACATCTGAACAGGATGAAAAGCTTAAAGGAGTAAGCCAAGCATCATGAGAAGAAGGGCATGTAGAAAGCAGGCAATTATTACAAATCAATGTTAAGCCGACAATCAGCACCAACAGTTATTTCCTTCGGGATAGTACAAAAGTTCTTGATTGAAACAAATCTAAATTAGGGGAGGGCAGAAAATGGAAGTATGGAGGCTGAATGTTGAAATGCACATTAGGTATTTCACATTATGCAAGCAAACACAGATATGTTTAGTATGTGGGGGCTGTCAACTCTGACAGGATGACTCATGCTACAACATATGACTAACCAATGACAACAAAGCCATGCAAAACATTTGTAAAGCACATAGACTAACGACATACTCATACCTTACTTTATGTGCACACTTGTTTGCAGTTAAATCAGTTACACAATTCATGTGTAGTCTCTGTTCATTCTGCTGCAGCATAAAATGAAGTCAAACAAAAGCCTTCAAAGGACAATATTTGTTCTGATTAAGTCTTTCTCTCTTTATGATTGAGTACGTCGAAACTTACGAGGAGCATTTTAAAGCAGAAAAGTGCCTTTCCTTTCAGAGTCCACTAGAGGGAGATGCATATCTATTTATCTGTCTTTTGGTCGTGTGTGTCTGTGTATCAAATTAGGAGCCAAGAAAACAAAGTTTAAGCGTGTCTGTGCATTGTTATATTAAAAAAAAGAATATAGGAAAAAAGCAAATTATAGTGTACACACAAGAAACACACAGTCACAGAAGCAGTTTTTCCTAAGGGCGAGCAGTTGCCGCATAGTCTTTGTTTTCTGCGCAGGTTCCCAAAAATGATTGTGCAAAAATGGGAAATGTGATCATCAGACCAAAACATTATTAGTTCCCCGCTGTTCTCGGTGATTACAGGTCAGCGCCGTTCCCTGCGTCGCTCGCTCCCTCGTCAGACACCGGCACGCGGCGCCGCCACCTGAAGTTTTCCCAACAAATGTTATTTATCAATAATTAGCAGCGCAGCATTTGGTTAGTTGAAATTGCGCTCAGACACAGGAACCTTTCCGGGATGTATCATAGTAATTATGTGTGTCAATTGAGAATGCTTTTTACATCTGCGAGTCGAATGGAGTAGAATATTAACGACTTCCACACTGGATCAGATTAAATGTTGGAGCATTTGCAGTAACACACAAATGAATTAGAGTCAGAGTCCAGGATGCTGTTTATTTGCATACACATAATCAATACATTTAACAACGATAGAGAGAGGAGTATACATTAGGGGAAATAATTAAAGAAGCAGGTGATGAGATGAGAGAATATGAGAGAAAAGACAGCTCAAAGAAAATGGATTGATAAAATCTTAACAAAATAAAATATGAAAAAAATAAAAACCACATGTGCCTGACCACATGTGATGAATAATTGACATGGGATCTCTCATGAAATTAGATCACATATAGTCACACGCCAACTATCACAAAAGAGGCGCATCAGTCTTTATTTTTAGAATACAGAAATAAATGAAACAAGCAAGTCAGAAGAATATATGCCTAATGTATAAAACTTGAATCTTGAACCAAACCTAAATGTATACCGCAAATACGACCACCTTTAAAAACAGCATGGCTGCAGCTTCAGGGCTCTGAGGTCATGCCCTCTGTGCTGTATCTGTGTGGACATTTAAACAACCTGAGGAGGAATTGCAGTTTTTATCTCTGATTCTGGTATTCTTTTTCTTAATATGTGACTGTATTCAGGCAAAACTCTTAAATAACTTGTATTTTGATAAAGCAATAATATGATTTCCCCAGATAATATTTAGGTACTGCAGAAATGTTAGTATACCTAGTAGTTCAGTAGTTATCTAGAGATAACATAAACAAAAAAAAATTATAGGTTAAATGGAAGAAAATACTTTCAATTTAGAGATGTCTTGGAAGGTTGGCCTTTGGCTGCCAATGTTATTTCTCCACTTTCTAAAACATATTTCTTAGTGATTTCACACTACAGACTGGGAAGGTTTACCTGCTGCAGACACTGTATCCCTGCTGAGAGTGTCTTATAAATGTGATTCAGTGTCAGGGAGATGGTGTGTGAGCCGGAACCTCACTCCATGTGTCTTTATTGAGCTCTTACCCCTTTTGTGCCACTGAAAGGCACTGTTGTCCACAGCTGAACTCCTGAGTAACAACATGAAGATGTCGTGTTGAGCAAACCTCCACAGTGCTTAAGGCAGGTCACTGGTGGAGCGTAGGTTAAATATGGAGACTGGTTTATCAATATAAGATGAGACAAGACAACTTCATTAATTAGATATGATGGTCTGGAAGACCTGATGTTATATATTTTCTTCTTGACGAAAATCACAGCTTTGAAGGATTCTGAAAATGGGATTGAGATATGGGAAAATGTATATAATATTGGACATTGTAGCTTTTTCCCTTATGGAAAGTTGGTACTTCCCACACGTTAACTTGACATGGGCTGGGACCCTTAGACACGTTTGTAAACTAAAGCTGGAGGTACATGAGATAATTAAGAGGACAAGAAATCAGAAACATGTTTCAGCACCACCACGTTTTGACTGTGTCTAAAATCTTTACTGTGTATTATTTTTATTTGAATGTGGGAGTGTGAAATCAATGCAACATTTTCCAAATGGAGGCAGTTGGATACGTTTTTAATGTTATGCTAATTTTTGTTTTTTCATAGTTATAATTTCGAGCCATTCTGAAAATGTAACCAGAAAAGAAAAAAAGACACGTACAACCTGTGTCACAAGACAGTTCATTTCATTTTAAGAAAGTTAGGGAACATTGTGGTAACATTACTTGATAAATATACATATTATAAAGGTTTTGTCTTTTTGTTTGCAATGATTCCACCATCACATCTTTTTTTCATGTTCCACAGTAAAGCAATAATAGACTACAAGAGCAGATTTGAGTTTTTTTCCTTCTTCATTTTCATGTTTATAAAAATAACTTGCTCAACTTTCCGCTGGAAAGGATGCAATGTTAAATCTAAAAATATGTTGTTTTTGTAAATTTGAATTTAATCTGGGCTACAGGTATTGGATTTGTGTGTCTGCTGGCAGGGAGCCACACACAATAGCGGCACAGGTGTTGACCAAAAAAAAGAGGAGAGAAAAGGGAAAGGCAGAAAGTGATTTGAATTATCATTGTGGAATGCATTTGGCATCTCTGTAACGGAAAGTGCTCTAAATAGAGCCACAAAGTTTTATGTAAAAATAATGCATGGATTTTTCCAAAGTCTTTGTTTCTCCATACATCTTTGTTTCTGTTGAAGCTTTTTCTAACTCTCGATATCAAAATACAGCGTTTGTTGATCAAGAGTAGTGATATCTTTGACTTGAGCGTGGGGTAATGACAGAAATTAGCACAAATGCTCTAAGTTCCTGATTTTTTTCACTTACAAATTATTTTTCAACTTGTTTTTGGATCTATGCATAAATTAAAAAATCTGCTGAAATTTATTATTCATCTGAGATGTGATTAATATGCAAAATTATGCAAATTAAGATGCAATTAGGCTCCAATTCTCTAGTGGAATTTCCCATTATAATTTAATACAAAGTAACAGAGTAATTGGTGTCACGTGTAATTACGGTTACTCAAGTGCACTTTCAGGCATGCAAATGATTCGCTATATGTTGGTTATCCTATGCAAATGTACCATGTGGTGTTTTAACAAGTTAGGGAGAACACAATGGGTGCGTGCTTACCCAGTGGGGTTGGAACAAGGTAAAGACACCAGGGCGTATTTTTTTAAATGAGAGTAGTTGGAAAACTTTCAGCGCTTAGATTATCACCAGCTAACACTTCCAGTTACTTTTTTTTCTTTTGGGAGTATCTGTGGAGAGGCATAGACTTTCTTCCATCACCAATCAATTTAGGAAAGAAAACTGTTTTGGATTTGACTTGGGACTTGAGTTTGGGGGAAAGGAGACGGTTTCCAACATGAAACTGTTGCTTCAGTTGACACCATTCACAGGAAGTACCAGACCACCGCCGCCCCTCCTCGTTTCGCTCGGAGATCTTTTTGTCTTCATTACTACTGTGCACTGTTTGATCAATGGCACTGCAAATGTCACAAGCAATCACAAAACATTATGCGCGGGGGACAATTACGCCTCAGCTCGGCGTGACAAACTTTGCAGTCTGCGGCCGGGCGGAGAGAGGAAAAGCAATTATGTAATTGATATCTATTTAGATAGAATGAAAGTCCTGTAAACGCTCGGAGGGAAAAAATGTCTTGCAGAGCAATTCCTTCTTGGGAGGCAAATTGATTTTAAATTGTTACATGGCTGGTTACATGTCCTGACATCTTGCTTTGCGCTCCGACACACACACACACACACACACACACACACACACACACACACACACACACACACACACACACACACACACACACACACACACACACACACACACACACACACACACACACACACACACACACACACACACAAACTGCCTGGCATTAAAAACATACACACAGATACACTCACTTGTACGCACATACACACACTCTGCTATCTGTCTTGTTCATGATCAACGCTCGGAACAAAGACATCCTGCCTCCCTCCTCATGCCCCCCTTCACCCATCTTCTCTCCCTCACTCTCTCTCTCTCCCTCTCCGCCTCCACTCTGTATGCCTGCCTGCTTGCAGAACTCTCTCAAAGAACATAATCCCTCAACAAAATGGAAACACAAAGGAAACTTGAGCTCAATCCTATAAACGCACGGACACAGCAGACAATGCCTCCTCCCACCCGTTTCCCCCCTATCCCCGTCCCCCTGCCTCCCCAACAGCCATAAATGCCCCGTGGCACAGATCAGGCTTTATCAACCCTCCCCTCCTCCTCCTACTCCTCCTCCTACATCCATCCATCCCTCCTTCCCTCCCAGATTAGTACCCCACCACCACCACCTCTACCCCACCCGTCTCACTCCTGCCGCCAGCATCTCCCATACCTCCACACGGACCGCTCTCCTGCTGCAGGAGGCTGGAAGACCTTTTGATGTTTTGGCTCCTGTTTTTACATATGTATATATTATTCAGTGTCAGAGTCTTTGATTTGAGACGTGTGGCGAACAGATATGTACGCATGCACAGGTAGATGTTTGTCAGAAAATGTTATCAAAGCAGCAGTTTGACCTGCAAGTTGATCCAGCAATTTAAAAGTTAATATGAGTTTCCAAAACGCTCACTTTTGTGGCACTCACTGCCGTGTCCAACTTGAACTTGGTAGATGGCGCAACAACAATCCTAACCAAATAGTCCTCTCATTAATACTTAAGGGCCAAGGTTGTTTATTGATACCCATGAAAAGTGTTTTCTTATCTGACACTCGTATCAGATTAACAATTTCATTATATCAACTTCCAAAAGTGCTACCAAAGGTATTCTTGAAAAGAGAAATCAGTTTAAAGATCTGGCAATTATATGGTTACTTTGTCTGGTAACACAAAAGTGACTCAATCAGTCAGGGAAATATGATGGATTGGGTTTATATGTTAAGGTAAGAAGAGCTTTGTTGTCAGGTCTGCAATAATTAACAGGTGGTAATCATTGTCATGCTTTTTTCTAAACAAAATCAACTTGTTAACTATGATAAAGTCTGATTGGCTGTTTTGTAAACCCTGAACTTTATCGCTCTCTAACAACTTCCTTCTTTGCTTCTGTCATGATTACTACAACCTCTAGAAGGGCTTTAAAATAAGACCCATGTTTGGGGCTAACTCGACTAATACTGTTGTGTTTTTGTTGTACAGTGTTATACAAATCCTTACCTCTGTAATCCCAAACACAAGTAGCTGTTACCACATACACCTGAATCACTGAAAAGATGGAGGAGACACATGTTTAGTTTTAACTCCCCGTCATGAACTTGCCTGAATATCTGCTACCTATTGTCCCTCATTGGTCAGTATAAAGAACAACTAATTTTTACTTAAAAATCAAACATCCTTCAGTTGAATTGAATCCGACTCCACACTGCAGAACCCGGCAGTCCCCCTGTGCCCAAAATATGAATGTACAATAATGCAAACAGGAAAGAAGTGAACTGAAGATTGCTTGTGGCTTTGCCAATGTAGGTCAGTGTCAGTTTCCACTTTTGACTTAACTGTTTTGCGCCCTTTTGTTATTAGAGATCCTCCACACCGGCAGCTGAGCACCAGCTGAGGCCCAGTGTGTTCCTGAGAGTGATTCCTGCTCGGAGCCGCAGCAGCGCCGGAGAGGGAGCCCCCTGGAGGAGGATGTGAGGTGGGTGAGGTTTGATCTACTCTAATCTGGTTGTGGGTGGGAGGTGGGGATGTTGGGGAGTTGTTTCTCTGTGACTGTGTGGTCTTCGGAGAACCACTTACCGCCCCCGTGCTCTCCTCCAGTTCCGGGCTTGGGAAGGTGAAGCACACTCTCTCCATCTTTAACCCCCCCCCCCCCACCCGCTGATTAAATCAAGGGCAAAGCACGATAACACAGGCAAAGTAGGCCGCCTTCACTCGCTGCGACAGGAAGAGGAAGTGCCCTGGGGTACCTTCACCTGTGCCTGGTGCCTCGCTGGTGCTGCCGCTTCAACCCGTTGCACAGCTGGAGACGAGAGAGAGAGCGAGCGTGTTAGATCAGAGTGCAGCGAGAGTGTAGCGAGCGTTTCCTGCTTCTGCAAATGTGTGTAGTGACCGTCTGAGGCCTCAGAACAGAAGAAACGCAGAGGAGATGGCTCATTTCTCTCTTAACTGAAATTACCAACCGCCCCTTAAGAGTATTAGTATGACGATAAAAACTTGTGGGGAATTAGAAATGTGATGTTCATTCTGCACTACTTAAAACACCCTCTCTGTAAACAACCACTCAAAAGAACTAAGTAACATTCAAACACCGTGTGGGTAACTTCATTTTATTTATCAAAGAGAAAAAGGCAGGTAAGTTGTTCAGACATGTGGCTCATTAATTAAATCAATTTGGAAATTAAGCAACCAAAGCGGTAGAAAGAAAAACAGGTTGGGATTATTATATACATTTCCCCACATTTAAATGAGTAAATCCCACAAACATCAGAGATCTGGGATGGCGAGCCCTGCTCTATACGTTCTATAAATGTCTGGTCTCTTTTCATGGATTACTGTCATTTGCCATCCGCTATTGTGAGCGCCTGCCAGACTGGCTTGCCATTTCTGGGCCTGTGTTTCCAACCTTGATATATTTGCCAAATGAATATTTGAAGCTGTAATTAAATTTATCCCACCTCTACACCTTCTGTAAGACGGCCACCTTGCACATTTCTCACATGCCATATTTCAGACATTTTTGTGTGAAAAAAAACACAGCTTGTTGCCATTTTTTAATGATTTGGAATGAGGATATTTTCACTGGAATAAATCTGATTTCAGGACATCCATTATGGTCCTGCTTCCTTATTCAGACATAAATACAGACCGCGTGGAGAGAAGAGCCTTCAGAGCTGTCAGCGGCTTCATAAACAAACTTTGTAAATATGCTTTAAAAAAAGAGGGGATGAAATTATTGCAGAATTTAATGCTTTAAACAAAAATCCGGCGCTGATCCTGACAAGTTTCTATTTCAAGTCAGCCAAGAGAAAATACTTCAAACCCGCATAAATGTATCCACATGTTATAACAGAACTCTTCTCATCTCTATGCTGTCACTCTTTTTCAATTGTTAAGGTAAATCAAGAAAGTTTAGCATTAATTGGTTTAACGGGAGGGTACAAGAGAGCTTTACACTGGACGTAAACGTAATGTTTTATTTAAGAACTACATACAAGATGAAGCTTAAACTAATGTTCACCCTGAGTCTTTGACACGTACAAGAAACAAACAACATTTCATTTCAAACAATGTACCCTCAACAGAAAAAAAACAACATATTTTTACAGCTTAAATGTTTTCACTTGATTATTATATATTCCGAGTGTCATCCCTTTATGTTAAAAGTCAGAAGGACAAGCAATACATTAAGAAATGTTATTGTGGTTATTGTGGTTATTTTTCTATTTGAGTAACTTTCCCTTATTTCAAATGTCTGAGTTTGGAATTAAACTCCCCTCAACTCTCCATACTCACAGTTTTCTTGACCGCGCTTTTTCTCTCCGTCGGAGGAACAAATAACGGACGTGTCCTATTGTCAGCCTCTCTCTGAATCCTGTTGGTTACACTTTAAAGAAGCCCACTCCTCATAATTAACATCTCAGAGCCTCCCAATAATTACCACTGGTTCCCCTGCACTTTTGAATTGCACTTGAGGTGACATAATTCATTAGTGTTTGTCCAAAGAAATGATTTAGAGTCTTTAAA